>NC_036443.1:29326716-29449216 GCF_002775205.1 Xiphophorus maculatus
ATGAAGAAACACGAAAAATCTCTGTGTTGAAACAAAAAATCATCTAGAGAACAACTTGGAGCATTGTGGAAGTGTTTACCAATAATTTACAACATTAATGTGCAGAATCAGAGCGATGGCCGCAGAAAGTATTCAGAACATTTTACAAATATTGCAAAATCCTTTCCCCTGTTTATTATACTATATACATGAGCTGAATGAGCGTCATTAGGACCTGACAGTACAGTTGGTGATTGGAGTTTTTCTTTTCAACTCTTAAATGCAAACTTCACTTTGCATTTAAGTGAAGTTCTTAACTGCAAACAGCTTAAATGAGGAGAGAAAAGATCTTCAAACATTATTCATTTCATTGACCCTCAGATAATCCAAAACCTCCAGATACCAGCATGTTATCGCTGAGTGACGGACCCTGAAATTTAGACCAACAGGAGGAGCAATAATTACTGAGTCACTGTATTTGTGAATGAACATACACACACCCACACACACACATGCATTCAGACAGATTTGAGTGGTTCAGCACAGTGAGCTGCAGGGAGGCTGCCATGTAGCCACTCTGTCTGATTATTAGCCGAAGCTGGACCGACCGGACCGATAGTCGGACCGCCTGAGCTGAGAGTCTGGTTGGAACTTGTTCAATCACTTTTCTGCACATCAGATTGATCTGATCGGGCGCAGACAGGAACTAACATAAAAATAAACGATAAAACCTGCGCAGTACATTTCGCTGTCCGGTAAAATCTTCATCTGTGTGACTGTTTCAGCTGCTTGTTCTTTAACAAAGTAGCTTTAAAAATAATCGTGCAAACTGCGGTTACTCAGTGAAGCATTGCATTGTTTTTATGCTTGTGGAAATGGGAGCGAAGTGGGATTTTCACACATCAATCAATCAGCTTATTAACTCAATTTAACAAATTTCACCATTAATTCACAATTATTCTCACACAACAAGTGAAAAGGAAGCAGGAGAAGGAAATCTTATAATAAACCCGCCTCTGTCTCAATAATTACAAATATATATTTTTTTATTAAATTAACAAAATAAGTTGCAAACAATATATTGCTCTCGTCATTAACTCAGAAGTGTTTAAGGCTTAATTTTTTTCTTATAAAGTGTTTGGAATTGATTTATAGTTTAGCATTTTTTCAAACTGTTCTGTATTCGTTTTAAAGTCATACACAGTTTTTACTCTTCTGTTATTTCTGTCACTTGATCTCAAGACAAAGAACTTTTGTAAATTGATCTGCAATAATCACTCTCTAGCTTTAATCATAACTAACACCGTTTCTAAATTAACCAAATCTCTGTGTTTCAAGATATTTGATCGAAGAAATAGTTTATTGGTGAATGCTTTGTAGCATTCACTTTATATAAGTTTCTCATAGCTTCGTTTGTGTCATTGTTGGTTTTATTTGTTAGCTCATTTCTCTACACAATAAGTCTGATATGGAAAAACACACGCAGATTAGTTTACTTATAACATGGAAAAATATTTTGTTATGAGTGGAAAACATCACACTTTTTATCAATATTCAAGAATTACTGACTTAAAACAAGCTCCTATTTCTTGCTGAAATGTTACTTGTGAGTTAATTTTCTCTTATATTCAAGTGTACTAAAACATTTCTGAAAACTAGATCAAAAATTCTTTGTTAGTCCTGAGAGGCCTGGACCATAACAGGTCTTTCATTTTGGTTCTAAACATTCAGTGATTTATAAACTAACAAAAACATTTTAAAATCTATTCTCTGAGCTCCAGGGAGCTTAGGAATGGCTGATGTGCTCCAGCTTTCTGGTTTTAGTGACCGACTTTTTAGGCAAATATAAATTGTAGCCACTTAACATCTTGCAATATTCTCTGAATATACAGTACAGACCAAAAGTTTGGACACACTTTCTCATTGAATTCAATGAGAAAGTGTGTCCAAACTTTTGGTCTGTACTGTATGTTAAAAAAGTCAGAAGCTTAGTATTTTACTTATGCTGTTAATGCAGTGAGCTAATACTGCAACTCCAGTGCAGCTTAAGATCGGTGGTGAGGATAGAAATCATCTTTAAATTTATGAACAGAAGCCAGTATTAAAAAATAACCATTTATAAAACAAAAACACAAGTATAAGATATTAATGCAGTTATTGAAAATGTGATGAAAACAGACAGAAGTGGATCCAGAGAAAACATTCAGTGTTCATGAGTTACAACTGCAGTATAAAGCAGCCCGTTTGGTCATTATGTTCCTGAGATTCTGTCCTTGCAGGCTGAGGTTTTAATGCACTGAGGCATGTAAACGCAGGATAAAGTTAAACACTTCCATCAATTCTTGTGACTCTTCAAGTCCCACCTCAGCTAAGGAATTACTACAACTCCCATGATGCCTGTTAAGGCACTCACAGATAAAGAAAATGTGACCTTGATGCCTTTCAGCAGCAGAGTTTTAAATGTAGATGGGAAAAGGCGATAAACAGCAGAGCGGAGCCTCTCCTGGAAACGAGGAAACGTGAGTTGACCTTGATTCTAAACCTCCACCTCCATGCACTGGAGGATCTGCTTCACTCCTGCAGCTGCAAAATACCAGCCTGCATCTCTTAAGACGGACTTTCTGCAGAGTGAGGGAAATGACAGCTTGACCCAAAACTTTTCTTTAGATAAACAGCAGCAACAAAAATACTGACGGCTGGAAATCTGGGCAGAGAGAAACAAGCACCGACACACCAATCAGACAAAATATGAAGATGGTTGATGAGAGTCTCTGGTCACCCTGCACTGCAAATACCCAAAGTCTTACCAAAGGTTTGGTTTTTGTTTAGCTTCTAGTGAAAATATCTTAGTACTCTTCAAATAAGACAAAATTAACTTTTCAGCGAGGTAAGAAGCTTGTTTTACGTCAACATTTCTAAATATTGAGAAGTAGTTCCACTGGCAGATTATTTCATTTGTAACATGGGAAAATATCTGAGTGAAAAAAATTGCCCATGAAACTCATACTTTTTTAAAATCAATATTTAGGAATTATTAACCTTAAACTAGCTTTTATTTCTTGCTGAAAAGTTATTTGTAAGTTAGTTGTATTTTTTTTCCCAAGTGTATTAAGATATTTGCACTAGAAACTAGACCAACATGGTGAGATGCTCTGTTTTTTTCATAGTGGACAGGATCACAGTTCATCAAAAAGACCAGCAAACCATAAAAACAATCATAAACACACACTAAGAACAATTTAGAACCTCAGAGAACTCATGCATGCACAGTAAGAGCATAAACTCCACACAGAAAGGCAAAATGATCTTATTGCTGCAAACACATTCACAAACAAATTTGCAGAATCACAAAAAACAGATGTGGAGACAACTGGACGGCGTCTGATGAGGACATAGTTCTGCACACCGAACCCCACCGGAGCCTGAAGCATGCATGAGTGAGCTTAGCTTAACCGACCACCAGAAGTCTGAAAAGGTAAAGCACAGCTGGTACAGCAAGGTGTGTTTCTGTGTGTGTGTTTGGAAAATGCATTCCTGGAAACACACAACAAAAATCTCATAACAGTTCTTTTTCCATCAACATCAAGGAATTGTTGACCTAAAACAAGTTCCTACATCTTGCTAAAATGTTACTTGTAAGTTAGTTTTGTCTTATTTCAAGTGTATGTTTGGTTTAGTTTCTACTGCAGATATGTTAGTGCACTTAAAATGAGACAAAACTAGATTAAACAAGATATAGGAGCTTGTTTTAAGTCAATAATTCATTAATATTGGTGAAAAGTACTAGATCCACTGAAATTTCTTGTTAGAAGTGAAATAATCTGTCAGTAGAGTTAGTACCCTTCTAAATCAATATTAGGGAAATATTTACTTGAAACAAGTTACTGATGAAAAGTTACTTGCAAGTTAATTTTGTCTTATTTCAAGTGTGCTAAGATATTTGCTCTAGAAACTAGACCAACAATCATTGGTAAGATTTGGTGTTTTTGCAGTGAACACAGCCTTATGTGTAAACTCAGAATCAAACATCTGCAACATTCAGTTACAAAAAGGAAACAAAACAGTTCAAAGGGTGTGAATACTTCTGCAAGACTCTCAAAATCCTTTGAAACTGTTGAAACAATGTTTCATGATGTCAAACAAACTGAATTCGTCTGTTAAATATAATGACTTTAACTTGTTCTCTGCAAACAAATACATAAAAACCTGGAAATTTACCCAGATATGAGTGAGGAAGTAATATCTGAGCAGCGCTGAAGGGGAACAACCACAGAGGATTCTTTCCCCACCTCTCCCACATGTGCCGATTTTTGGGTCTTTGCTGCAAACCAGAGTAACTCTGAGCCCAATCTCACTCTTCCACATTTAACCCGACTCCTCCGGCTCCTTATTGTGTCTCATTAAAGCTGTTCATTACCGACTCTGCATGTGATTATTGGACTCCCTCATCTTCTATTTTTGAGTATGCTGATGTAATGCAAATCTTCATTTAATGGCATCGTGTTTTTGGCTTCCTCCATCTTTACAGATTCAGCTGTAGCACATATTTTTGGTCATACGTATTCCAGATGTAATTTCTCTATTTATCAATAAGTCAAAAACACATCCTGTTTATATTTTAAAACTGAACCTGAGCTGAGGAGTCTTGAGAATCCTGATAATGTTGAGTCTAAAATAAGGTTTAAAAGTTTCAACACTTGGTGTTATGTTGGAGCAGGCAGAGGGATGATGTGATTGGTTACTTTGGCCTCCAGTGTCTGTGACTGATTCTTCGCTCTGAAGCCGCAGACGATGCCAAAATCACAGAGGAAAGTGACAAAGTGGCCAAATGACTTCATTGTGATTTTGAAAACTTGCTAGCTGAACTTTTTCTAAAGCTGCTTTGTTCCTAATTGTGATTCAAAACTCGTTCATTTGAAGGAAACAAATGATTTTGGTAGGTTTTGAATCTGAAAAACATCAACCTTGCCTAACCAAAAGCAGGAATGTCACAATTATTGGGTAAAAAGTCTTAAAATTAAAATTTCATTGAAGAAATGTGATCTCATTTTAAAATATTTAGAAAAATCCTATGAAGGAGTTTAAGTACTGAGGAAAAGAAAACCCTCCAACATTAACAATTTTACAGTTTTACCACCAGAGAATGTAATTCCCCCTGCTTATTAATACTTTCCACAACCTGTTTTGCTCCTATTCTTCTCCCAGGCTGGAGCATAAAAAGTGATTTTCTACATATTCATCCTTTGTTTCACGCCAAATCCACCTAACATGTTTGTCTCTGAAAAGCTTCATCTCAGTCTCATTGGAGCAAAGCACACGGCTCCAGCTGATAGAATCTGTTCTCCTTCTGACATTTTCCACTGAAAATAAAATTAAACGTTGGATTTTTTGACTTCTTCACTTAGATTATGATGGATTCATTGCCTTTCCTGATGAGAGTTGGGTAGTAAATTTGATCACTGTATATCTCACTGGTCTGCATATTTGATAAGCGAGCTGTTTTTTATTTAAATAAGTGTAACCTAAATCTGTTAAAGGTAATACTGGAGTATAAAGAAATGTACTCCGTGCCTGATGAAAAGATGCAGGCAGCTTGATGAGCTCCAGAGGAAGGAGGTCAGCATGACATGCAGATTATTATTAAGACATTAACATGGTTGGGGTTATCCAGAGTCCTGCAACGTTTGGATGCATCTCTGGTCCAGCGGACCTGAATCAAATGGCTAAATTACCTCCTCAGCATGCATTAAGCTCTGGTAATTATCCTATTAATATATTCAGGTGCACTCATGTAGATACACATCTAAAAGTTGCAGGACGCCGCTCTGAGACTGCTGTACTGAACTTCAAGTAGAGTCAGAAAGATCTCAAGCTGTTGAGAGAGATAGAAAAACGCTTAGCTTGTTAATTTAAAGCATTTTTATCCAGTGGTTTTGTTTTTTTTTCTGCAGGTGGATGTAATGTTTCTAGCTTTCTGTAAGGAAATTGGTTAAAAACCCCAAACCAAGATAAGGTTTGGCTGGATGGACCATTTTCCATAACACATTAAAATTTATATCAGATTTAAGCTAGACAATGACAATTAAACAGCCCTTTTCCAAGGTTACAGCCCTTCCACCCCTGTGAAGAAAATTCAATTTTGTAACATGGGAAAAATAATATCTTAAAACTGAATCTCTCAAACTGATCAAAAAATCATGCAAGGTTGGAATCCTTGGATTTCAAACCAAAAAAAAACTTATAAATTTAGAGTAAAATGGACTGGAAATCTGGCCAGTGAGTCCAGGAGCAAAACTTGACTATTTATTCATCTGAGTTAGAACAAAAGGAGCAGAGGGGAGGATCAACATGAACAACAAGGAGATCTGAAAGATGGCAATGAAACCAGACCGGCAGGTAAAACCCGGAGAGGTGAGTGGAGCACAAACAGGAAACCAGAAAACTGAGCAACTCTGCAAAAATGAAAGCAAAACATGACTAGGAAAAACTCTTAAAAGAGTAAATACCTGCACAACTGAAGAGGATGAAGAGATTTAAAGGCAGCACTTTAGACATGAAGGTTTCATTTAGTTTGAACCTGAAGCATTTTCTGATGCTTCATCACGTTTTAAAAATAGCAACAATTTAGTGGAGGAATTTTAAAAATGCCCGGAGCTCTGGGTTCATCCATATTCTCATTTCATTTTCAGTTCGGATCCAGTTCCCACCCAAAACGCCGCTTTCTCGGGGGAAATAAGCAACATTCAGCATCAACAGAAATAATTCCACTGAAAAGGAGCCGAGAGGAGGAGGAGGAGGTTAAACCACAGAGCTCCTGTCAACATATCTGTATCATGACATATGGGAGCAGTGGGGAGAGAGGAGCTCCCAGTGGAGCTCCCAGTGGAGCTCCAGCAGCTGTATGCCTCCGTCTATTCAGGCTCAGCCACAGCAGGAATGGCGGCCGGACCTGAAGGTTCGGTCCGGGAGACAAATGGGCTCAGAGGGGAAGGTATCTAATCTTTCTACGGTCTGGTCCGGTTCTGCACATTTCTGTCCCCAGATCTGCTCGGTAATATGCCGGGGCGCGGGCGCGCACACGCCGATGAACGGACCGAGAAGCATGCGCTGGTAGACCAACATGGAGAACCCGCACACGCACGCGTTTCTAGGCTGCTTAATGAGCAGAAAGCCGTGCGGGATGCGATGCTTGCGTCTGCGTCCCGCACGTTCATCCAGCACAAAGCCACACGCATGCACACACGCGCACGCGTAGAGTACGCGTGGACACAGATGCGAGCACACCCCTCTTGTTCCACACACCTCCGGTCCGGAGCCGTCTTACCTCCAGACTTGCCCCAGCTGCAGCACGTGAAGCACGGTTTGAAAGACCCACATGCAGATGGTGCAGCATCTCCGGGGAGAGCCGACTCTCACCGCCGCAGCAGGCGGGCCAGAGGACGCATACACCGGCGTAACATTCGCGGCGTTCACCGCTGGCGCGTTCCCACCGTGCTGGTCGCTGTCCTTGGTGCTTAACGTGCCGTCGCCCGCTGTGGCATCGGCGCCTGCCGCGCCTGCCGCCGCCGCACAGCTCCCGCCGCTGCCCGAACCTTCCCCGCCGCTAAGATCCGAGTAGTCATACACGAACCACCTGAAACTCA
This sequence comes from Xiphophorus maculatus, assembly GCF_002775205.1. Lineage (NCBI taxonomy): Eukaryota > Metazoa > Chordata > Actinopteri > Cyprinodontiformes > Poeciliidae > Xiphophorus > Xiphophorus maculatus. The sequence continues at coordinate 29,334,339 of NC_036443.1, forward strand.
GCACCTGCACGACAGCGGAGGGCACCACGACAAAGACCAGAGTCAAGCCGAACCACCAGTAGTCGCCTCTCAGGTAGTAGTCTGCGGCCAGCCACAGGTCGGTCGCTCCGTCGGAGAAAAAGACGAGCAGGGCGCAGAGCACCCAGCAGCAGTCCAGCAGGGTGTAGGGCTTCCCACCGGCGGCGGTGCAGCGGGACCGGGCCACGGGGTTCCCCGGCTCCGACAGGCTCCTGGGCGTGTTGTCATCTTCCACAGACACCGCTGCTCCATCCGACTTAGCGGCCATGTTGGTTAGGATAGGAGAGAAAGACAGGGAAAGAGGTGGGGAAACAGGAAAGAAAGGGAGGGGGCTGTAGCTGTGTGCAAGGAAGAGGGAGTGAGAAAGATTACATCATAACTAGCCTCATCATCAGCCTATTAATTGTGAGGCACCATAACTAAGAGCGCTGTTAACACCGTGTCACCAGCGAGATGTTTTCAGGACATCCAGCGCGCAGACAGAACCAAGCCCGACCCGCAGGAAGGTTTTAGTTCATCCATCAGGTAATGTTTGCCAGGTTTTGGCTGCTCTCTCTGCAGCGTGCTGCTGCAGCGCACATGACGACACCGCTGTTAAACTTCTAAATATCACACCCAGCTCCTGTCATTCCGACAAGGCGTGACCCGCCTCCTGTCAGGGGAAGCCAGAGACACTGAGAAGTTGTTGGGTTTTCCATCCAGAGGCAGAGACCGCATGCGGTGTTCTGCTTCCCAGGCAGACAGAGGTAAGAAATCACATGAGCTCACCGGTGAACCCGCTGTCTGCTGGGAGGTTAAAGGCTAACACTGTTTGTTCTGTCTGTCAGGCTCCTTCTCTCCCTGTATGCACAAACACGAGCAGCCTTAGAGAGCACAGCCTTGCGTTCCTCTCACATAACAAACTGTTCTTTATGGTTTCACTCGTAAAGATAGAAAACGGAATATCTCTGTTTAAGAGGAAGGCACTTTAAAGTGGAAGTATTATGTAAAATCGAGTTTTTTAAGCCTTACATTATGCTATAGTGTAACTTCCTCACCAAAAACATGCTAAGTGTGTTGTTTTGATTCTTTCATGCATCTTTTAATCTCCATGGCAACCATTTTGTCTTGCCAAGCACCACCTTTCCCCCAAAGCTCCTCCTCAGAGCTGCAGTCTCCAAACATCTCCCTCACAGAGCAGCCCTTCCCCATACTCAGCTCCTTCAGACTAGCCAGCAGCAGTTAGCAAACACTTGGTGGAACTGCACATCATTATCTTCTGCAACGCCAGTGAAAAAGTTGTTAAAGGGTTGGGATGACTTCCTGAAAGAGCGGTACTTTCTCAAAGAGACATCAGTCTTCTTTTAAGTCATGTTTGATATACAAAGCCTTTCTGTAACTACTGAAGGTAACAGTTGCTTGATTCTGCTATAAGATGATTTTATGTGGCTGGAAAACACATAATATCTCCCATGGCAACCATTCTGTATGCAAACCCTACGGTCTCACCAAACACCGTCTTTTCCCTGCAGCTCAGTTCAGTTTGCTGTTAAAGGTGTTTTATTCAGATGGGTCCATAACTGAACTTGTTTGTTTAATATAAAAGGATGTGGTGGGAAAGAACATGGGATGTAAAACTCCATCCCTCTGAAACACATGGCGGTGGCAGCATCATGCTGCGGGATGATTTTGTCCAGCTGGTCTGAGGTGACAGGAAACTGGAAGGAAATGCTGGAGTTTTACCTCAAACAAGCAACAGTTACAATATAATGGCGTAGATAAAATTTGTGAGTTAGAATGGCCTAGTCAAAGTCCAGACCTCAAAATATATGTTTAATAAATATATTCTTCATTTAAGTTGGACTCGCTGAGAAATATATCTACAAAAAATTTGTTTTGAAAACACAACGTTTTGTTTCCTCTTCAGGTTTGCTCTATAAAGTTTGTGACTAATGAAAAAAATTATAAATTTAATGAAACCTTTTGCAGGGACGTTTAACTCAAGATTATTTAATTTATTTTGAGAGTTCATTATGCATTGATTCCAACCTTACAGCCAAAACTGAATGAGATATTTCTTTGATGAATAAACATAATGGTACGTGGCTCAGTGAGTTATTCTGTCTAATTTTTACGACTGAAGAAGATTTTAAAGGGCCAGTTTTTATAGCAATGCTTTAAAAGGTTGTGCAGCTTCAAAGTAGCTGCATGCAGAGGAAATCTGAAAAAGTGTTCTCAAGTTGCAGATGCACAAATGTGTAGCTGCTTTGGCCAATTAAATGTCTTTTCACATCCAGGGACCAAACTGAACTGGTGCCAGACCAGACAGTAACTCTGCTGCTTCCTTTTCTTATCATCTGGCTCTTTAAAGTGCATTCGTCTGATTTTAACAAGGCAGTGATGCATGAAGCTGACCGGCCTGTTTACAGCAGTGAGCATGCTAATTGATAAGATCCCATAAACTCTGGGCAGAACAGGCAGTAAAAACCTTTGGTGACTTACCGCTCTGTGCTTCACTGCCCTCAGCAAGCCGGACGGTGCAGAGCTTCTTCCAGCTGGGGATCCAACAGGAAGGAAGTGGACCTAGAAATGACATCCAGTTTGTTCATCTCCATCTATTCACATCTGGACTGGAAGGACTGACTGGAAAGTCTGCGACCAGCGATAGCATTTAGATCTAGGAGCTGAGGTTTCAGATCTGTACATACAATGTTTCATAGCTTTTACTTTTAAACTTAACAAATCTGAAGACGTTTCTCTTTTAGATCAATAATTAGCATCATTCGAATGATCTTTGATTGTAAGCAAGTCAGATGAAAATGAAAGACATTTTTATTTAGAATATTTATAGGTTTTAGTCCCACAGGGGTCAATACTTGGTCCCACTCTTTTCTCCACTTATGACATAGCAAATCGTGTTGTAGATTTGTATATTCACCTTTATGCTGATGACACAGTCCTAAACTCCACTGTCCTGTTATAGATTCACTTCAACATCTGATTAGTTTTATGAGAATCCATCTGGCCATTTCAAGTCTGTTTGCTAAGAAAGCATTTCTAAGAACAAAGTCATTTGCTTTGGTAAAAAAGGAGATGCACCATCAAATTCTGCATGTATCATCATGAATCTGCATCTTTAATGTCAGATAGACAAAATGTTTTCCTTTCAGAATTTTTTTTTTTTGATAATTTGAAGACTGAGATCAAATCAAAGGCAGCGCTCCTCTTTCATTTCATCTGCAATGAAAACTTTGGTGCCACTGCCTGCTCTTCCCATGTTGGATTATTATGATGATGTCATTTACAGATCAGCATCCAAAGATTTGCTCCATAAACTGCATATTATTTAGTATATCATTAATACTAAAAACTCTTTTGGTTTTTCTCTTACCTCTTCTATGTTTAATGGTCAAACTGCAAACTTGATTCTATTAACATTTTCCAAAACTTCTTCTGCATCCAGGTGGTTGTCCTTTCACTTTACTGGAATGATCTACAGAGAAATCCACAAATTGGACATCTTCATATTTTTTCTGTGTATTTCTTTCTTCTAAATGCTGCAATTTGTTTATTATTTTCATGTTTACATTGTCTAAATTGTGTCATTTTTGCTTTTTCCAGGCTATAGTTGTAATAAGACATTTGTTCTTGGCTTGTTTTTTTGTCTGGTTAAATAAAGATATAATTTAAAAAATCTTTCTAACCAATCAAAGCTCATTTACTGAATAAGCCTGCCTGATATGTAGATTGTGAACAACATGGGCTTCAGTGTCTTTCCCACCAACACTTTGACACGGAGAAGCTGGAATTAAACCGACAACCTTCCAGTCAGGATGCCACTCCTCTCTCTGAGACAACCATCATGGCTTCCTCTCTGCTTCACATCAGAGAGAAACAGTTTACACACATCCTAATCACTGTCATGGTGATTGATCGCGGTGCTGAATCATAATGTTTAGAGTCAAGATTTAGTCAACATACTTCCAGCATTTTCTCATTTTAGTGCAACAAAACTGACAGGATATTTTTTTCCTTTTCTTTTAAAACATAAATAACCTCAGCTTATTCTGTAGTTACTGAAAGAAGGTAAAAGGTGTTTTACTTATTCTTCGCATAAATTTAACACTAATGCGAATAATAAATCCTCACTTTGTTAGCATACTAAGTCTTGCCACATCAGGAGATGCAAAACAACAAGTTTTCATCTTCTAGCATCAACCATGTCAAGATCCATACGCCACTTCTACATAAAATGCAATTTTTTTAAATAAAAGGACAACTTTACCTCATGCTGTGTAATTTAACTTGTATCATTATTTTATTATTTTCAGCTAACTTCCAAGAAATTACATTTTTAAGCACATCAAATTTTCCTTTAGACGAATGTGTCTCTTTAATCAGATAATTAATATACTTATGCATTCTTTCCCCCCCCACACAATCAACCATGATCACAGCATCATGCTCCACTTGAAGGAAAACAGAGGTGGAGATTTTCACTTTTTTCTGGTTGTGATAAAACATTTTCACTGAAAAGTTGCTGTGTTTCTTTTTTCCTGAATCAGGGTTGATGTTTCCTCCGGGAGTCGCCGTTTTCTCCCTGATTCACCTGAAACTCCCCCTCCGTCTGCGCATCAGAAGAGCATCTCCTGATGAATGAGGGTCATTATGAGTTGGGGAGCATGAGGAGCTAATTACAGGTCTCAGATCAGCGGCGTTCTGCCGGGATGGACTTTGATGAATATACACACACAATCTGAGCTTCAGGGAGGTTTTAAAGCTTCTGAGGAAATCATCTACTGCTTTATTACAACGTAATGATCTCACATTTCAAACTGTGTGCTATTTTTAAAGGAAGAGAAAAAAAGAGGAGTATGACAAACAACCTAAGCAGGTTTGCCTTTTTTAATCGCCGAAGCTGATCATGTAGACATGTTTTAAAACAAGCAAGACTTAAACAAATAACACAATTTATCCTTCTAGCAGCCACTATTCTGTCTTTATTTTCATGACAAACTCATTTCAGTTCTGGAGGTAAAATCCTGGCCAAGCAATTTTTTCCTCCAACAGATTTTATCATTTGTCTACAATCAGAAAGAACAAGTTTTTCCACAGAAAATTTATGGCTGGAGCTAAAATAACGTTTGTGCAGAAATCAATTTTTATATATATGCTGCGAAAATTATGAACATTTGTCTCCTCAGGGTGCCGAACATACAGATCTGTAAACTCTGACAGAAGCAGGCTCATGGTGGGTGGCCGTCTGCCGCCGAACAAAAGAAAAACCGAGGAGAAAAACGACGAGCGGCGAGCTGCAGCAGACGTGAGCAGCTAATGTCAGACCAGAAACCTGGTTAAACCGGTTAAACAGACATCCAGTTAGAAACGCAGGCCTGAACACAAGTGGTAAATGTTCAAATCCTTATTGCCATGAATTTATATGAAAACAATAAAACCTTTGCTGTTCCTCAAAGAGATGGTCCAGAAGTGTCCAAACTTTTTACAATTTGGACCTAAACTGTTTTGTTGAAATGGAAAGTCACAAAAATTGGTAAGTAAATAAGTAAATTTGATATGTTTTTGGTTTCCCTAGACATGCCATATTTTATTAAAATGGACAAAGTTGTATGATTGGTAAGGGAATGGGATTTCTAAATCATGTTTATCTAAAAATGTTTCCTAAATTTTCCAGGTTGATTTTTTTTACTATTGTCATCCATGAACAAAACAACAAATCTTGTGTTTGAGCAACAAGACCTGGATATGAGTCAATCTTTTTCAAAACTGCTTGCCGTATTTAGCCAATGAATGCCCAGGTCTGAATTTGAGCAAAAATCCTTGAATATTTATGATCTGATTAAATTAAATTAAATTACAGTGTGAATAATAATACTTTGGGTTTTATGCAGAGCTTTTCTTCTTATGAAGATTTTAATTTGTCAGCTGGAGGACCATCTTTGTATAAATTTTGAGTTGTCGTCGGGGGCCATAAACAGTATTCCCAAGGGCCACTAATGGCCCTTGGGACACAGTTTGAAGACCCCGGAGTTAATCTGAAGTTCTTTTGTATTTTAGAGGCCACATGCTAATTTACAACAGATGATATTTTGTCTGCAGCTTTATGCATTACTCTCTTTATTTTCTTCATTTTTTACCGTTAAAAAAGGGAGAACAAGTTTTTTTTTTTAACTCAGACAACATGAACAGAACAGTTCATGAGTCTGTTATCAAATAAATAATTATATTAAACTTCTATATCTATATTTTAGAATGTTACAGTATTGAGGTTGCCTCTGGCTTCAGGTCCTCCTCTTTACACTGCAAAAGCACAAAATCTCTATTTTCTAGAACAAACATTTGAAATAAGACAAAACTAACTTTAAAATAACTTTTCAGCAAGATTTCAGCTTGTTTTCAGTCAATAATTCCTTATTAATGAAAAAGTACTAGTTACATTGGCAGATTATTTCACTTATAACATAGAAAAAATGTTTTGTTATAAGTGAAATGATCTGCCAAAAGGAACAAGTACTTTTTCATTAACGTTAAGGAATCCTGGACTTGCTGAATGTTATTTTAAAGTTAGTTTTGTTTTATTTCAATTGTACTAAGATATTTGAACTAGAAACTAGACCATAAATACTTCGCCTCTGTTTGGGCTATTCTTTATGAAATTAAAATTTGCAGTGGGAATGTACAGGTCCCCCCTGGATTTGGTCTACATTCAGTTCCACTTTATAAAAATAGTTTCTTTCATCACAACTTCTGATTTTGCTTAACTTTTAAGCTCATACAGAAAACACTAACTTACATTTCATTGTGAAAATAACAACTGGCAAAACGTCAGCTGCTGTTTTACAGTGATAAAGGATCAGAATTAATTGCGCCTGCTGACACTGAGGGCTGACTTCTGTCAAATCATTAAACGTGACTTAAAGACGAGACGTTGCTTGACTTGGCTTTTTTAGAGGCCTTCATTTTTCTGTCTTAACAGTTTTAAAAATGGCTTTTCGCAGCAGAGGGATGTAGGCGGAAGAAACAACACAGGAAGACGCAGCAAACAGCCGAGTGTGAAGAGCCTGCAAGACTAACAAAGATTAAATACGGATGGATGGATGTGCATTGAAAAAGTTCTTATAGTTACTGAACTTTTTCACATTTTGTCACACTACAACCAAAAGCTTTGCATTTTATTGGATGTTTATGTATTAAGTAGAACATAAGATGATTTTGGTTTCCAATAGTTGATTTTAAACCACTAAACTGTCCTTCAGTAATTTTTGCATAATCAATCAGCTCTGGTTCAATTTTCCCATCTGATTATCATAGAGCTGAACAAAATGATGCATGTTGAGGTTTCTGGTTCACATCAGCTCAGCTAATAAGCTCAGATCATTCATCATTTCACAGAAAACCATTAAAATGTCCTTTAATGGGTGGGAGAGAGGCATTGCAGATTTGATAACCATTGCTAATCTGAAATTTGTGTTTTTATTTTATCATGCATTGTGTTTCGTTTTTACCACAAGAATAAAAAGAAAGGGCGCTGTACCGGTCCGTCGTGGTGAAGAGAGAGCTGAGCCAAAAAGCGAAGCTCTTGATTTACCGGTCGATCTACGTTCCCACCCTCATCTATGGTCATGAGCTTTGGGTCATGACCGAAAGAACGAGATCGCGGATACAAGCGGCCGAAATGGGTTTTCTCCGTAGGGTGGCTGGGCTCTCCCTTAGAGATAGGGTGAGAAGCTCAGTCATCCGGGAGGGACTCAGAGTAGAGCCGCTGCTCCTTCACATCGAGAGGAGCCAGTTGAGGTGGCTCGGGCATCTAGTCAGGATGCCTCCTGGACGCCTCCCTGGTGAGGTGTTCCGGGCACGTCCCACCGGGAGGAGGCCCCGGGGAAGACCCAGGACACGCTGGAGAGACTATGTCTCTCGGCTGGCCTGGGAAAGCCTTGGGATTCCCCCGGAAGAGCTGGAAGAAGTGGCCGGGGAGAGGGAAGTCTGGGCCTCCCTTCTGAAGCTGCTACCCCCGCGACCCGACCTCGGATAAGCGGAAGAAGATGGATGGATGGATGGATGGATAAAAAGAAAAATACGTGGGAAAAACTAAAAATAACACCAAATTTCCATGCGGAAGAAAACCACAATAGACAGAAATTTAATGGGTTTTCATTCAAAACAGTAAATGAAGTAAATTATGTCTGTTAAGGTTGTTTGGTGCACAACAGAAGTCTGGTTCGCCTAAAAACCCCAGTCTCAGTTTGAAGTAAACTCTGGTTCAGTTTGAATGCATATTTGAACGCGAAGTGGACTGGAGACTGCTCCAAAAGCAGGAAGTGGACTATACCCCCGGGCATTCTGGGTAAATACAACCAAAACAAACGCATGTGAAATGGCTCCTGGATTTTTACCAAAGACAAAAGAGAAATCCTTCAACTGTTAAAATCTGACGCCACTCCCCATGGAGAGATGAAGGAAGCACTCATGTCTTCTTTATAGGTTTTGATCCCATTTCCTTCAGTGGATCTTGGTGCAGCGCCACCACAGGCGAGGAGGGGAACAGGGTTTTTAGAGGGTTTATGGTTTGACACAGTGGAGTATGAAAGTGAACCACAGCAGCTGAAAATATAACAAATGTTGGCATATTTGTTCCCAAATTGAACTGAATCTACCAGACTACCAAGTATGAAAACACGCTAAAGTCTGGTAAAGAAGTGGCTCAAGCACTGGGAGCGCCAGTGTGTTACTGGGGAGGGGGTCTGTCAGAGGAGTGGGAGTTTGTGTAGCGTGGCAGCTGCCATGTTCACTTTCCGTTGTTTAGTCACATGCTGCAACGATGTGTGCAAACACACACACACACCCCTACACACACACACACGACAAAAAAAAGACTCCCTGCAAATAGAAGGACAGTGAGCGCAGAGAAAGGGACACAAAGGGAAACATTCAAAGTCTTTCACCTGCTGTACACATCATGCTTTCGCTGTCTGCTGCGAGCATGCACACACACACCCACACACACACACGCACACACACACACACTGTAACGACCGTCCACCCTGCTGGCCCTCAAGAGCTCAGGCTCAGTGACGGATTCACACAGACAGCCTGACATAACAGGCAAACAGCAGAGATAAAGTGAGGTAGAAAGACACAGAAGGAGAGACAGAAAGACTTCCAGAGACGAGTGCGGCTGAAAAACGAGGATGGGGGACGTGGGATCATTCTAATCCTGTTATAATGTTTATATAAAGAAAAGTTATTACTCAACCATTAGGGTTTCTTCACTTGCTGCGGGGCAGAGAGGACTAAAGAGCCCAGCTATGGCAATTTACCAAGTTGGCCGACATCCTTTTCAGAGAAATGTGAAGGAATTCTGGATTTCTGGGGTGTTTTTGAAATATTTTCTGCAGAGTGAAGCTGTTAGCAAAGTAATCCTGGGTTTAAATCCTGAATCAGCATGAAGTGTGAATGTTCTCACTGTACATCTGTGGGTCACTTTAAATTACTGTTAGGTGTGTGTCCTGTGTGGATCACTGGCTACTTTATTATTAGTTGAAGCAATTCAACTCCTTAAAAAAAAAAAAAAAAACGATTCAGTCGATCATAACTCAATGCATTTGGACACCTAGATGAGGTGACTGAGATCAAACAAAGTCTCAAAGTGGGAAAAAAAAGCAGATTTGTGGTATTTTGAAAGCATCATAGCAGTTGGTGCTAAAAGATTTTAGCCCAGCAAGACGCTTTAGATCTGCAGCCAGCTTCTGATGTACTGTCGAATATTACAGGGAGTGGTCTGGCTTTCTTTTCCAGAAGCTTTATTTACTACCTTCCATTTGTAAGAACAAGGAAAAACTTTGGTTCCATACATGTGAGGAAGTAAAAAGAAACGTTCTAATAGCTGAATTTCCCCAGAGGACAATGTGAACGCTGGAGACGGTGAGGAGAGATGCTGAAGAGATCGGTTAAATTCAGTGGGGAGAAGATAACAGAAGGTACTGTACCTCCCAAAGACAGCTTATGTTGTATTGGAATGAGAAGCTGATGAAACATGGAGGCTCCAGAAACATCTTAACATTTATTCCCCAACACACCAACACCTCGACGATTCCAATAATAGTGCACGAGATAACACCCGATTTACCAAAACACGCTGCGTGTGGGAGTGGATTCAAAAAGTGACAAAAGTCCCAGGCGCATATTTTTGTTTTATGCCAAATGTAATCTCTCTGTTGGCCACTTTATTAGGTACAACTTGTGGTACTAAGTTGGAACCCTTTTCTGTATTTAACCCTTGTGAACTAGTTTTCAGCAGGATAAAAACCAGCTGAAAACAAGATTCTGTTTAGCAAAGGATTCCTTATCCTGACTTGTTGTAGGATCCAGAAGCAGTGAAGCAGAGGAGAGTTAAAAAGTTAACTCTTAAAATGTTTAATAAATACAAATATTAAATGTGCAGAAACTAAGACCCAGAGGTTAAACTGTGTGAATACAATAGAGCATCTGGTGAGGACTGAAGGAAACAAAATGTGGAGTTTAATTGGGAAGCAGGTGAGTCAAAGTCACTGATTGAACAACAGCTTGAGGGAGAAATGATACAAAAATGTAACAATTGTCTAGGACTGCAATGAATAATCAGATTAATCGTGATAAATCAAATATTTTAATTATTCTCAACTAATATAGTAAATGTCTTCTGTAAAATCACTGACTACAATTTTCACAAACTGCTCCCAAGTATAAAGGTTTGACCTCCAATGTCTGAATAAGACGCCAACATCTCCTCTGATTGGCTGACAGATGATGAGTGTTAGCACCATGGCTAAATTATAAATATATCTCTGTTTACATCCGTCGCTGCCATGATTTTTTTTTTTATGTCTTATTGCGTTCATGTGTGATTTTAATTTCATTCATTACTTGATGGAAACATTGCAATTGTGAAATTGTGTTTTTCCGACATTAGAAGAATATCGACAAAGATTTTTAATGGAAACGCAGCTAAAGAGGATGTCTGTTTACTAAAGACAACCTTTAAAATTTATGTCTAGCCCCTTTTCATAGTATGAACATTCTGCAGCTGATGCTATAATGAGCCAGAATGGGAAAAGGGTGAGGTTTGGATGTTCCTTCTTCATTTAAACCTCTGTAAAAGGATTTGGTAAATCTCAGCCTGACTGGTCTGTCTGAACAGGCTCTGGGAAAATCCATCACACACCGTCTAAAGGCTGATTGACGCTCCACTAGGGGCCGGCATGATTGAGAGCTGCTGTTGGCTCACAACACTGATCTCATACTAAACTGGGCAGACTCCTTGTACGCCGCTATAAATAATGGAGGCTGTTCCTCTCTATCAACAGTTTCCCACTGACTTCCTAAAACGAACCAAGATGTACGATAGAGAATGATGAGACAGGTAAGAATGCAAATCTGTCAGATTTAAACACAAAAGAGCTTTCAAAATCACACTGAATCAATCAAGCAGCAGTTAAAGTCTGGTTGTTGGTCCTCTGCAGCAGCACAGTGCACAGAGCAGCAGTAGCCATCAATAACTGCTGCAGCTGGCCTGTAATTTAATGCACTCAGCCTTTAGGTGTTTAAGGAAGAATGTGTCACAGACTCCAGAGTAGCTAATTCTCACATGCTGAGCATGACACCCTCAAAATTCTCCACACGCCACAGATCCATTTTCCCACACAAAAGTGAAAAACAATTTCATAACTGATTACTTGCCAGAAGAAAGTGACATAAAGCCCAAATTCAGACTGAACGGAAAGCATCGTGCAGCAACTGCAAAGCTTTTGGACCAGAGAACCTCGGATCGGTTTTAGGGAATTATACTCTAGTAATTCAGTCACTTCTCTGCATCTCCCCTCCTCTTCTCCAGCAGATCACAGGAGATATTATTCAGTTAAGAGACATTCATTTTGACAGTGCACTGGAGATGGAAAAAATATATATATTTTTGCCTTATATGACAATAAGCAAGTATAAACTAACACTATTGGAAATATCGAAAAGTAAAAATAAGTAAACAGTTTATAAGCTCTGGCAAAAATTAAGAGTCCACTGCACTGAACCGCATGGAAAACCTCTTGGTTATTCCACTAAATATTGATTTCCAAACTCTTCCCAGGTTAAAACGTTGGTATTATTGTTTCTAAATGAATATGAACTTGTTTTCTTTGCATTATTTTAGGTCTGAAAGCACTGCATCTTTTTCATTATTTTGACAATTCTCATTTTCTGCAAATAAATAATAATTTTTTGCTTGGAATTTTGGAGACATGTTGTCAGTAGTTCATAGAATAAAAGAACAATGTTCATTTTACTCAAACATATACCTATAAAAAGTCAAATCAGAAATGATTGATTGTTTATGAACGTGCAACAGCATTTTTGCTTGCTGGTATTAAATACCCAAAGTTTCATTTTGGTTTAGAAATAACTATGGTAAACATGTCAATGTTTCTGTCATGAGTCAGAAATTAGTTCTGTTAGTATTACAGCTGCAAGGTAAACAACATCCTTATTATTCAACGTCAGTCTGGAGAATCTGCAGAACACGACGGAAATTTATGTGACACTTAACAAGAAAATCTGCTTTGTTGGAAACAGCTAAAGGCTGAATAAAGTCAGGATGCAGGTGCAGGCTCCGTTTCTCCATGTTCTGCTCTTATAGGGATCTGAAATATGTTTCAGCAGCATTTTTGTTCATATTTCTAGTCTAATTATCATGTGCATGGCACTCATGTGAATAACTTTAGTGAAGACATCGTCATGCAGAAGACGGTCTAGATATTTTTGGCTAATAATAATAATCCTTCCCCAAAAAGAGTCATTTTCTTTCATCCTTTTAATTATTTAGCTTCAGCAATGAGGAGGATTTTTTCTTCTTCTCATCTTGGTCTCCAAAAACGGCAACTGTCTCATTATGATTTTAATAATCTTGCTACAGGAAGAATGAGGGAGAGAAGAACGATGACTGGATGGGCGAAGGGGAATGTTGCCACCTCACCTCCGTTGCTATTTTGGGGCGCACATATTTTTACTCTTTTGGATTATTTTCTGTTCCATGGTTGCTTTCAAATCCATAGCTTTTAACATGTCCAAGTTCAGTCAGTCAACAAGAAACAATTTAGCAAACAAAATTATTATTTAGCATGGAATAAAACTGGATTATTAGTTACGTTTATTACAAAGTGACAGCTTGAATGCAGAGAGGCCACCACATTAGTACAAATCCAGTTCAAGGGCCTTTTGACCTAAACTATGACATTGTAAAAGGTTTCAGTATTGACAAAATTAGGATCCTATAACTGGATATCATTGCACTTTAAATATTTTTTCTCAAACACAACAATGCAGGGTTCTGCGTTGGTTATTCTTACCAACAGAGGCACATTTGATAACTCAATTGCCTGTGCTAATTTTATCTTTTGCTTCATTTAGCATGTATTTATTCAGTTATTAAGAACAAGTTTTTCTTTCCTTAATCTGGCAGGGAGATGCCAGATTAAGGCATCTCCCTGCCAGAGCCATGTGTTCTTCCAGGACGGGCTAATGTCAGACTAGCTAACACAATCTGCCTGCTGCCAAAAGCTTAATAAGTCTTCTGATAACCTCCTGATAACAGCAAATCTGTGGAAAATAAATACATAAACAAAATTCTGATGCCAGAGAAGCATAAAAAAATGATTTATTTTCATCCAATCAGGTTTGGTCCTTCCTTTGAAAATGCCTACTTCATCTGCAAACATACCTGCTTCTCAAAGCAATGCCACATAATTTAAAACTTAACATTTATCCAGCCAGAGCAACCTAAACTGAGAATATAATAAGGCAGCTTAAACTAATTATAATAATAAAACCTATAAAATTGTGTTTTTTGCTGTTTTCCTCACCAGTTTATTTTTGTACAAGTTACCTTGGTAACATTGTTTATGTGAAAACCGATCACAATGCTACTTTTCTCTCTCACAAAATCACAGAGGATTCCAGCCTTGAACACGGGCTTTTCCTCCTTTCAACTAAATCCAGGATCTTAGAGGTAAAAACTAACAACCAGACATGTTTCATACAAAAGTACAAAAAAAAACGCTCCACAGAGCTCCTTGATTCTTTGATAAATATTGCAGTTGGCTGCTGTGCTCTTCCTGTTAAAAACAAGTTTCTGCACCCTACATGTCAGATTTTTAAAAGAGCATTCTTATTAAACATGACATTTCTCAGACAGAATTTAAAAACTACTATGCTCTGAGAAGACATTGGGAGTGTTATTTATTGTAAGTAAGATACTTGCTACTCATAAACTGCTGACAAAGCCCCATTTGATTAAATCTGATCTATATTAACTTTCAACATTTGTCCCACAATCAAGGTGGAATCGAAACATTTTGACTTACAATGGTGCTCTTAGCTTAACAGCAGGGTTTCTCCAAAAGTACAGCTTTATTTAAACGTGGCATTTTATCAGAAAAAAAAACAAACACTTTACACATACTGTATGTTATAGCTACAGTTTTCATCTGATTTATTTTCCATCTTCTTCACATTGTCAACAGATCACAATCTTTAATCCAATCACACATCCCTGCTTTCAGGTTTTGCAATTGTAATTTTGACAAGTGATCATGTTTGTGATAACTAAATAAATCCCTGTCAGCTACCACTGCTTAAACCTGGGCGAGGGGGGAGAAGTGCTGCACAGTCAGTGTTTATCTAAAACTCCTGACAACATGTTTTCCCCTGCCAATGTTCTCCCCCATACTTTAATATCACTTATAGTGGTTTATTTACGACCCGAAGGCCCATCAGTCTTCTTAGCTTAATTACTAAAGGGTTATGTGTAATCACTGATGGAAGCTTCTGGAAACCGCAGAGAAAGATTGGCGGAGAGAAACGAAAGATGGCCATAAAAGTGAGCGCTGCTATCTGGGTGAGTGAGAAGGAAATGAGAGGCAAACACACGAGGGAGGATAAAAGACAATTAAGTATTATCCATATGAAGCAAATGGTGAATGGCTGCAGGAATCGAGGAGTTATTAAAAAGACATATAAATGCATTCCTGTCATGGTGGACCATATTCTGTTTGTTTGACATTTTACAACTCAAACCTATCTGTTTTACAGCGTCAAATATTCACAGGAATTATGGGTGTAGCAATACATACATACAGTACTGAGTTTAAGAAAATGATTTTATTATAGCATCAATATTTTTTTGGTTTTCCACAAACGGATAAATTTTGCTTTCCAAAGCAAAGTTGATCTTAGAAACAAAATTAGAAATCTTTGCTAACCGATTCAGTCCAAGTTTGACCAGAGGGCATGTTTTAAAAATTGACATACTTTCCTCTGTTCTGGGAAAAAATGTCTATTCAAGTTGGAAACACCAAAGAACTCAGTGCAGCAGAAACATTCAACAAAAGAACATATTTACCTTTCCCAGCGCAGATCCCAAAACAACAGAGCTTTGTGTTTTCTTTGACTTTGTTTACCCTTTCCTTTTTATTAACATATTCAGAAGATGACTAAGTTTTAATTGACATGACCCTGACTCCGCCCCCATGCGGAAGTAGAGCAAACTTCTGACAAACAAGCAGTTTTATAATGGCTGAGTTAGTGGAACTCAGTGCATCACCTGATACACTTCTTGAGTCATTTTTGCCTCATAAGACAACAGGCCATAAAGCTACAATTGTGATCTACACAAATAAAATCAAGCATAACTACCTTCACTTAATGATCTCTGATTTCACTATCAATAAGTGTCAAAAAATTAGCAAAAGAAAAACAAACTTACCACCAGTGGCAGCGTTAACCATGATTTCCCATTTTTCTTGAAATCTATGTCCGCTGGGATTAGCAGTGACCACACCAGGTGTTCCGACTATCTGCGCTACCCAACAACCCGTCCTGCCTTGTGGCAGTGCACATGCGCACACCGACGTTACGTCACAGGTTGCCTACTCATCAGATTTCTTATGGATTTCACCTGTGGAAGTTTCCTCGTAGATTACGGTAAACTTAATCTAATTTATAGCTTTCCTAAAGCTGCTCTGTTACTCTATGTTTTAAGTTTATATGTCAGGCAGCTTATTTATAAATGGCTTTAGTTTGCCGTCTGTAATGTCGTTGCCATATTGTCAACTGTAAACAAGAAAGTCTCCTGGTTTGGCGCTAACTGCGATGATCTTCGGTATGTAGCTAAATACGGCGGTAGCGGTTTTCATAAGGTAGCGCCGATAGACAGACATAGAAATCTTCTTCTTCTTGTTGTTGTTTTATGGCGGTTAGTAAACAACTTACAGGTGGATTACCGCCACCTTCCAGGTTGAAGTATGGATTATACCCTCCCCATAATACATAGAAATCTAGATTCGCTACAATAGAAAAATCTGAATTGGCGTGTACTTCTGGACCACCGATTGGCCAGTTGCTGACAAAGGCGCTATTTGAATGACAGGAGGCGTCATGTCAGATTATATAAAGCAAGACGGATCTTTAAAATCCCTCAAAAAATTGTTGCTGTTGGTATTTAAACAACAGGAAGCTTTTCTATGTTGTTTTCATGACTTCTTATTATCGTGTTTCATGATGTGACGCACTTTGAACTGTCTTGCTGCTGAAATACAAATAAACTGAATTGATGGATATGTTATAAAAAATATAGCCCTTTTTTGTGGCCACGTCAAGTCACGTGGATCTGTATCCGTGTTCAGATTTGAGGTTTAACTTTTGAATAAAATATTGAATGCTTTTGACAAATTAGTCTATGTATTGCAGTTAATTTAAATGTATTTTATCTTTGCTGGCTATAACGTGAAACATTTTAAAGCTTTTAAAAATGATCATTTCATTGCACATTTGCACCACGACTATTAAATGAACCTTGATGCATTAACAGGTTCACAGTTGTGAGCGACAAGCATTTTAGTACAAAATATAAACCAACAAACTCACTACTAGACTGTAAACTGATCCTGCAGTAATTTCTGTAAATAAATCAACTGTTAGGCAGCTAATCTAGGATTAGCAATTTGATTTTTGGGTTGCAGTCAATTAATTTCTTAAAACTTATTTTTAGTATTGTGATGACTGCAATCGGGTTCTATGAAGAACTGTGCATATAGGATATGTATATGATAGTGCTCTGTACTTTAATGCATTTATAAAAAAGCAAAAGTATCAGTTCTCTAGAGGTAATTTGGTCTTCCAGTGTCCAGCAATAAGACTCATCTCAATCAGCTGGCCAAAGCAATAAGCTCAGCACATATTCCCTCTGAGCCTGATGCCTTAAACCCAATAAACTGAAAGCAAAGCCTAATGAAATGGATGATACAGAGGGAGGATAAGCTAGAGTCAAAAAATCAATGGAAAGGAGCAACGCTCTGTCTCCTGGCTACAGAGTTTGCCAGCTGCAGATCATAAAGTTTAGAAAATTCATCCATTAGAAAAAGCAAAAGGTGCAACTTCTTCTTGTGGATATTTAGATGTGCTTTGTCTTTCTTTACTTCAGCCTCAATATTCAACTTCATTTTTTTTTTTTCGTGATGAAATACACAAGAGTTATTTGATGTGTTTCTTTGGGGTTGCATTATTGTTTCTGCCGGAGACGTTTAGAATACAGACTCAGATGCTTCAGAATGTTATTATTAAAAACCAATAACTTACTGTTGAGGTAGCAAAATTGCAGACGCCTGTAGGAGAGATGAATACTTTTCTGAGAGCCAGTTTCAGGCAGCAGTGGTGTGAGAAATCAGCTGTGACTGCAGCAAGCTGGGTCAGACCTGGCAGGAAGAGCATTCTGCTGATAAAACTGGATTATCTGCACACACACTTGCACTGAAGGCACATGTACCACAGAGTATCGAAGCATATTATTCAGAATAGTGTCCAGAAAACTGTGTAATTCAGTCAACAGACCTCAAACATGACATGTACCGATACATAAGCACAAAGGAACCCAGTGAGAGTGCATCGATACAACTGCTTTAAACTAAATGCAGAAGAAAAGAAACAATTTGTTCACACAAAGGAATTTTATTTTTTTTTTTGCATAATGTAAAACTAGAGTTTTTTTTTAGCTCACATTTAGGTTGATTGAACCTCAGCAAAGTTATAATTTTGACATTAAAAATGCTGCATCCTGTTGCTTGGTTGTTTTGTACATATTTATATTTTTGTGGAGAGCGTATGTTTTCTCACTCCTGTCAATGTTTGCTTTGTCTGTTTCACATGAAAACAAACATGTGATGTAGATAGTAGCTAGTTACATTGACTCAGTTACTTTTGCTTAAATCTATACTGTAGCTACTCTACCCACCTCTGGTAAAGTCATGGTGGAAACAGTGATTTTTGTTACACATCTTAGATTAAAATTAAAGAATTTTTTAACCTGAGAAAGGTCCAGCCCAAGTCCAGTCCTCAAAAACTACATTCCGGCAACTTTCAGATGCATCTCTGCACCAACAAACGTGAAGATTAATCTGATCCTGGTGCGTTGAAGAAGGATGTATCTAAAGCTACGTTAACGCTGCAAACTTTAATGTTCAAGTCGTTCATATTTCTGAATATTTGCGGCTTGTATGTGAGAAATGCAAACAACCTAAAATCATCCTGTACGCACAGCAGTGGATGCAGTAATGTCACGCGTAGCGAGCTGCTCAGTGGCACTAAAGAGTCAGGACTATTTGCACAAATTCTACAAAAAAGCCAGCTAATATGGCAAAGGCATATTATTTAAGTTTAAACAGCTACATAATGTGCTACTTTTAATTCACATTTCTTTTGCCATATCTTTATATTTATAAATTTGCGCTTGTGAGCTTTATTCTGTTAAACTGTGAATTCTGTGATGCCTCTAGTTTCCATGAATCCTGGTGTAGCATGTCGACACATGAATATTTGGATTCTCCTGGGTTTGATGCATCATTTTTCTTTTGGAACAGTACTTGGTCCAGTGGGTCCAAGACCAGAGAGGCGTGTATTGTGAATGAACTGAGGAGAGAGGCTGAAGTTGTTAATCTTTAACAGAAACATCTGTTAAAAAGCTGATAATCCTGCTGTGTTTACAGACAACACTGCTGCTGCAAAGACCACGGTGCAAGATACAGCAGACAAATGTTAATCTGGCGCCATCTGCTGCTTAATCACTGGAATTACATTCTGATAGGAACTATTAAAATATAAACGGTTATGTCGTAAATAAATAAACAAAAAAAGTATTGTAAAATAGATTAGAGTTACTTCATTTACTTGATTTTTGTCACTTCTAGATTATTTTACTCTAAAAGCTAAAATTAGTTTTCTTGACGTTTAAGTGCTAGAAAATCTAATTTCAAGTTCAGTCCAACATATGCACTGCCATATATGGAGTGTTGACGTATTGTAGGAAACGGCATGAATCAGATGGCTCTGTTAACAAAACTGATTTTCTAACAGGAATAAGTCAAATGGATGTATAGGTGCTTATTGGCAGCACAGTAAAGGATGGAGTGAACTCTGTTACTATCCCGCCTGGATTAGGAAACAAGCATTATGCAGAATAATGACTGCAAAGGAAGGCTGAGGCATAAGGACACAATTCATTTATTGCCCAAAACACAGAGCTCAAACAGAGACACAGTGAATAGAAAAAGTCTAAACATTCCTGTTGAAATACCAGATAATGTTGAGGTAAAACAATGTAATCAAGATAAATAATTTCAAAACTTTTCTACCATTTAATGTGATGTTCTTAGCATAAATCTTCATCCATAATCAGGATGTTTGTTTATTTCTGTAAAAGGTGAGGTAGGTCTGACAGTAGCACTGAGGAGCGACGTGACGTTCTGGATAGTTCTGTTTGTGTTCTGGAGGCAACTAATTCAGACACACAATGAAAAAAAACTATTTGCAAAAAACAAAGGCGTCTGAAATACTGGGGAGAAACGTGTTGTGACTGATGATATATATTTATATATTCATATTTGATTCTGTCAGAAATAAAACCATTTGTTGTGATCTAAATGAGCCATTCTCTCACAAACTGTAATTTGCTGCCAAGACTTCAGGTCAGTCTTTGGTCTGGTGGATCTCTCTTGGCTTCAGCAAAGTAGCAATAAAAACCTGGATCTTTCTCGGAGCTCTTATGGCTTCTAACCCCGGCCTTTGGATGGGACCAAACCAGGACCAAAATACCACTTGAATATGCTTTAAGTGTTTTCATTATATGTTTTTATTTCTTTTTCCCTACTGCCCAAAATTACGTATGGCTTAAATCACATCATCTAGAGAACTAAAATGTTCTGACGTTAGCTTCTCAAACTGGAAGGAGAGTCCAAAGAGTCATTGACACTTTAGTTTCTCTAACGGTGAACATCAAACTGCGTTACTTTGACTTTTTCTGTATGGCTGGTGGTGATTTTCCTGCAGGTGTGAACTCAAACCACAGGACTTTAACTTGTTTGGAGTTTAAAACCATAGTTTATGATTTGGGACTTGAGTTTTATGGCTCTCTGAACCTAAAACCTGCTATAACTGTGGGTCTGCAGAGAGGTTTGAGTCCTGTGGGACGTATGCAGCATGCAGGGTGTTATCTACTAAACATTTTCCAGGTTATTCTTAAACCTAGAAGTGTTAGAAATTTTTGCTGAGACTCAGATTCCACAATGGCAATTTGGTTGTTTTTTTTTTATTAAAAATGAATCTAATAAATTAATAAAAACATAAATTGGTCAGTAGTAGAGTTGCACCAATGTTTTTAGCAAGTTTTTCTATATTCTGTGGTGAATTTTTCTTTGCTGAAATGTTCATTAAGAGAATATTGTCCCTTGTTTTACATCTTTCATGCATTTTTCAACAGTGTAAAATTTCATTATCCAAGTTTTGGTGACATGGACAAAAAACAACATAAAGACTTCAATGCATTTATTAAGTACACCTTTCCATCTTCCAGTAATTTTCAATAACTACTTCATTCTCCAATGCAGTAATTTGCTTTCTTATCCAGCAGAGGGCCGTTCTGAAAACTGGCATCATTTTCTGTTCAGTTCGAACTTTGAACTTTCAAATTAAATATCCATCATTTCAGATGCAAATCATTTATAGAGGTGGGGTTTTTTTCATAATAACTACATTAATTTACTTTTTTAAAAGAGAGTCAGCTGGAGGTCTGGGCAACCAGAATAGCACCTGATAGCATAGCTCTGTTCTCCAAAGAAATAAACAAAGCAAGAAAAAACTGGGGGATTGATGCCAGTGAGTCTCGTAGTGTGTGAAGCGATTTGTAAAACAGCTGATGAACGCTGGTATGCAGCAGCAGCCGCTGCTTGCTTCTGGTTTGGTTTCTTCTGCTCTCTGTGTTGTGCTTCTTGAAAGATCCAAGTTTTTATTGCAGCTCGTTTCACGCCAAAAGAAGCAGCGGACCACACATCCAGAACCACAGCAGCTCCTGGAGGCTTTCAGGTTTTTGGGTTTCTAGAACCTTTTGTGTTGCCATAAATCACAGCTAACTGTGCAGATGTTATCTGACATCTGCACAGTTAGCAAAATGATAAAAAAAAAAAATCTTAATTAGGAATTTAAAAACAATTAAGGACAACTGAGAAACACCAAAATATTACAATAGTCTGACCTTCTGGAGGCATAATCCTGATTTTCTCATATTTTTTTTATTGATTGTAAACTGAGCTTTAATCTAAAAGTTTGGTGGTCCATGATGTAACTTTGCAGTGATATTAATCATGTTTGCTTTCTTAGCTCTTTAGCTCCGCGTAAGACAGACTGTGATGAGTTTGCTTCCATATTTGTGTTTGAATCTCAGCTCAGCTTTTCTCCATTCTTACCGTTTTACATATTTTGATTACATAAAATCAGATAAAATGTTTTCCTTCACAGATTTTCCCTACCTTAGATTTGCATCTCTGCAGCTCCTCCAGAGTAGTTTGGTAGTTGAATCGTTTTCATTTACCGGTTGATAAGTGGAGCTGAGTTCTGTGAAACGGACAGATTGTTGTTTGATAACCAAACCCTGCCTTGAACTTTTCCTCAGCTTTCTCCCTGACCTTTGTGCTGCACTCCTCAGTCTTCATCATCTTGTTCATTGACTTTATTGTTTGTTCCCTGATGTTCTCTAACAAACCTCAGAGGCCATCACAGCTGGATTCGTGGTGGGAATGAATTACTCACAGCTGGACCCAATTTAGTAACTTCTGAAGGTACAAGATATCAAGGCTGAGCACAAATGCATGCTGCACTGTTTTACTGTAAAAAATCTTAAAAACCATAATGATTTTACTCCTACTTTATGTTTGTTCACTACTTTGTGTCACTATATCAAATGAAATCTCAATAAAATACATTTAAAATGTTAAAAAGCATAGGCTTAATTTTTATTTTATATATTTTCTCAGATGTTTTAATTTGTTTCAGCTCCATGTGAAATACTAATTTGAATGAGAAACATTTTATTAGGAATATATTTTTGACAGAAATAAAGATGCAAACCATTTAGAGTTCCACAGGAAAATATGAAATCTGTTTCCCATCTCAGTCTCTCCGGCTTCACCTGCTGATTTAGTTACCCCTGTTTACCGGTTAGAGCGCTTCACGGAGCGGAAACCTGGAGTTTGTGGTCTCCCAAGAGCAAATTTCATTCCAGCAGATTCAGCTGTCGGTCTCAGAAATGGTTCAGGCTTGGGGCGAGGTTTTTGTGCTGAGTTTGCATCCCTATATTTGAAGACAACATTCAGGCAAATGCAGAGTCACAGCTGCAAGAATTCTGTTTTGATGGTAAATCGAGATCCAACTGATCAAAACCAGTAAGAAAAATCTTAATTCCACCATTTTAATTGGGTGGCTACTGTCTTATGTAAAACAAAACATTTTCCTCTGAATAAACTGATCAAATTGAAACTGGAATGATCAGAAATATTCCCTCACACTGATCTGATCTGCAGGGATGATGGTGACTACAGTTCATAACTCCAAATAACCCCACTCCCAAATATCCGGACTATCCCTGTGAATCGTTTTGTCAACAAGACGGAGTATTTTGTAGTCAAAGCTTCATCTTTCAAATCTGATGCGTCACCTTTTCCACAGACTCACAGTGAGCTCAGCAGACCTGACACGGCAGAGCGAGAGCTAAATGACAGAGTGGGGAGCGGAGAGGTGCCCCTGTGTCCCTGGTCACACCAGTGGGTAACCACACACTCCATCCAATGGCTCCAGACACACACACACACACGCTCACACACACACTGGAAGGTCAATGATATGTTGGGAAACGTAGTGAGGGGGAAACCTGAGAAGGGGAAAGCTAAACCAAAGAGAAAAAAAAACAATAACAAGAACAACCTGAAAAGATCAACACTGTTTCCATTTCTTTTGGTTTTTTCACTCCGTCTTTGCAGTTTGGAGCTTCGTGATGGAGCAGTTAGTAGCTCTGCTGCCCTGCAGCAGGAGGATTCTGAATCCCAGCCTGGGAACTTTTAGTATGAAGTTTGTTTGTTTTCTTCCTCAAACATGACTGCTAGGTTATGGTTACCTTAGATTCCCCTTCAGGTGTGTGTGCCTGGTCGGATGTCCTGCAGGGAACAGCAGGTACAGATGGATGGATACTTCCTGTCTTTATCCCACTAGCTACGTTTCCATTAGTCATATAATTGTGCAAATTGTAATAATGAAAGTAAATTCACTTAATGGAAACAATGCGATTTTATAAAAAAAAATACGTTTTTCGATTAAAAAGTTTGCAATGGAAACATTTTTTTTTCATATCACACGAGTCACATGATCAACGCCTGGATGTTTTTACCAGCGGAAAAGATGAAGAAGAAGAAGACGTAGGAGGATGATGGGACGGCCTGCTTTTTAATAACTCATTGTGTCAACAAATTTAGTCTCATGAAATTTTAATTGAGTTCTTAATTAATGGAAACACCACAAAGAGGAATCATGTTTTTTTGACATTAGCAGAATATTGACACATTTGAACTGATAAACTTGCCCTCGCTCCACTGGCCCCTTTAAAATGCTGCATGCTAAGGCATGTTGTGCATCCTGTCTTTGCCTGTTCGTCATATCAGACAAGATGGTTGCCTAGTTTGCAGCTCAGTAGTTGAACAACATGAGCTAAGATGGAAACAGGAGCTGTGTGTATTTGCTTGAGGTTTTTAGAAAATTTTTATATTCTCTTTTTTTTTCTTTTTGCAGTCTTTTCACCCATGCTGTTTTTATTATTTCCGTTTTTCACTTCAATAGATTTGGTTGCCAAGGTAACTGCTGTCACTCTTATTTCTCCTCTGTTTTTTCAGCATCACCTTCATGTCTTTTTTTTTATTTTCCCACACTCTTGTTTCTCCTGTGTCTGCTTGCAGCCCTGTGTTATGCTCACTACAATGTCATGCTGGGTCACTAAAGCAAACACACACACGCACACACACACTCTCCCACGCGGCGTCAGTGCCTGTTATAGTGACAATGCCACGAACAAAACCAACAACAGACAAATATATAAAAGTGGGCTAAAATTCCACTCAATTTCAGGAGATTTCCACATCAGCGCTGCTCTCATAAACCCTATGTTTAGACATCCATGCAGTTTCAGGAAAACCAGGGGAGCCAGAAAGATAAATACACTGAATTATAAAGTTTTGGAGACAGTCATCCCCAAATAGCATGGGTACTTTTTTCATGGGTTAAAAAGGAGACACATGGGACCACAGAGCGTCTGTTGTCGTAAAAAAATGTCCTCATCTTCTCTCGCAGGCTGTCATCTTAAATTTGGATCTCATTTCTCCTCTTGTTTGCTCTGATTTTTTTTGTGTGTGTGTGTTTCTCCTTTTCATTTATTCAACATGTTTTTCATTTTCTATTTATAAAAGTTTGGAACTTGTTTAGATGTTGCACACAGTGGAGCATAAAAGGAAAAATGAGCAAGAAAATGGAACAATGCTGAAATAAATTTCCAGAAAAGTATTTTTCTATTTAAAAAAAGTTGGTAAGAATGATGGAAATAGATAAAATATCACAGTGTGCCTCATTTCTTGATTTGTTTCTATGTTGCAAATCATGAAGAAATCTGTTTGCACTATAACTGTGTGTGAAAGGTCGTCTCACCTTTTGAACTTTTTCACATTACAGTCACAAAATTCAATGTGTTTGGTGACAAACCAATGAAACATCCTGATTGAGAAGTTGTTATTTAGTTATTTTTTTAAAAATATCTAAAGCTCAGACTGGGTGGAGAGAATCTGCGTTTAGGTTCATGCTTTGACTGGGCCAATTTGTTCACTAATGCTCTCTAACCTCTACATTTAAACTAACACAGGTGGCCTCCACCTTTCAGGTTGGCATACTATACTTTTCTTGCTTCCATATTAGAAATTTATAAAAGTCATGAATGATCGCCTTTCCAACTTCACAACTGCTTGTCACTTTGTGTTGGTGTTTTAGTGAAAATCGCAGTAAAATGGATTCTGTTGCAATGTGACAAAATGTGAAAAGTTAAAATGCTCTGAATACATTTACAGGTAGAAATGAAAAGTGGAAAACTGCTTTTTCTGAGATTCTTCTAAAAAAAAAAGTCTTTACTAATAGTTCTGCACATTTATGGACCCAAGATGGTTTGCTGAAATCCCGCATACAATGAAACTGGTGGATTTCCAGTCTCATATTTTTCTGATAATTTGTGGCCGTTTAAATTAAATTTGTCAGTTTCTTTCCTATCTGTATCTAATTTCAGATTGCAATCTAACATAAAAATGAAGTCAAGAAGGAAAACCAAATAGAAAAGCTTAAAATTGTGGATATATTTGTTAGACAGAAGCCCAGAATAAGAAGAGCTGGGTTTCTGCTGACTCAGAATCTGGCACCGTGATTGGCTGATTTGACCATTTCCACGCTGATTGAGGAGTTCCACCACTGAACGTTAGTGGTTAGGCCTGCCCGGGATCTGAACCCACAACCCACAGGCCCTTCAAAGCCAAGGCCACCAGACCAGCAGACCTCTGAGGTTTAACACCCACACCTTGGCTCCCACCGAAGACGGAGGGCGAGAGCAGGGAGGAGAAGGAAGGATAGACTACAGCAGGAGAAAAAGAAGTTAAAAAGATGAGTGAGAAAAACAAACAGGCGTTATTTTCTTCATAAGTCCCTGAATGCCTATTTTGTCATCTGCAAACAGTGTCTTATCTAACAATGTTCCCAAATTTCCAGAATTCCCAAAAATTCAAACAAATGGCCCAGTTTTTTTATTTTTTATTTTTTATCGTAGTTTTGAAGCAAAGCTGCATCTAGAGCAGGGTGGGCAGTCCTCGTCCTCGAGGGCCGGTGTCCTGCAACTCTTAGATGTCTCTCTGGTCCAACACGCTTGAATCTAACAGCTGAATCACCTCCTAAGTGCAGTCAGGTTCTCCAGAGTCCTGCTAATGACCTCATTATTTGACTCAGGTGTGTTGAAGTAAAGATACATCTAAAAGTTGCAGGAGACTGGCCCTCCAGGCCTGGAGCAGCCCACCCTCATCTAGAGGTTGAAAGTGGAGTCAGACGCCTGGTAATGTGATTGTGTCTTGGAATGACGGGTCAAGAAATGTACAAGTTGCTCCTGCATTAGGACGGGGTGTGTCCGTTTGCTGTGATGTCCATCTTGTTTTATTTAAGTAGAACACAGACGTTCATTTCTCTAGACAGTCAACAAGTAATGAAATAATCAGAAATGATGTCTCTGCCTTTGGCTTTAGCTGCGTCAAACATTCACAGTGACGTATGTGTGAAGTATACAGTCTTTTGTGAATTGTGATGTTCAGGAACTTTTCAACATGTCCACCAAAAAAACTCAGGCATGTCGGACATAAACCAACAAGCCAGTGTTGGTTTTTATTTACCTACAGAAACTCATCTTCACATGTCACTCGCTCAATTTCCACTACAAACTTTGTCGATATTCGGCTAATGCAAGAAAAGAAAACAGTTTTTTGTGTTGTCTCCATTCAATAAGAATAAGAATCACATGTGAATGAGTTTGTTCACATGATTATAAAACACGCAGTGCCATCATCCTCCTACTACTTCCTGTCATCTTCTTCATCTTTTCCACCAGTAGTAACATCCGATTGTTGACCACATGACTCGTGAGAAAAATTTTTTTCCATTGCAGTTTTGTGAAATACACTAAATTCAATACAGCTGAAAAACAACCTCTTCCTAGCGCAAAAACATTTAGCTAGGATGTTTGTTTTTTTATTGCCGTATTTTCATAATTCCAATTTGCGCAATTATATTGTCAATGGAAACGTAGCTAATGGATCAACAAAACAGATTAGTAGGAATAAAATGGAGGCATTAGATATTAGAAATTATAAGTATATATGCACATATAATCAGGGTACCAATGTTTTTAATGGCCAAAGACCTTAAACATCATGTTGTCATTCATATGCATTTAGAGCTTGTATACTTTCTGATTCAAAAAAAAAAAAAAACAATACTGAAGTTTAATTAGCATGCGTACTGGTGCAGATGCAGACCAGCCATATAAGTTATTAAATTTATATCAATAAATGTAATAATTCACTTCATTTGTGAAGTTGAAACGTTTTGATTTTGAACGTTAATCTGGTGCCGTTTCACATTTGATGTTTTTCTTCCATGTTTTCTTGCTCTTCTTCCTATTTTTACTTTAAAAGTCAATTATTGTGGCCTGAATGGGGGCTGCAATTGATTAACACATTATTACTTTTAAAGTGTGACCTTAAAAGTATGAAACACAGAAATGCCAAGCTTTTTAATTCAGCGAACCTTTCCTCCATCCGCTTTCCTAACAGCTCCTATCAGAGGATATGAACACATTGCCACTTCCTGCAGAGACAGGAAACAGGAAGCAGGGGGGGAATAGAAGACAGAGCCTGACATCCTGCAGCAGAGAGGGAAAGACCCCCTTCACACACACACACACACACACATGCACCCCCACCTTCACCATTACATCATCTCAGTCAACTCAAGTCTTGTAATTTCTGGTTCAGCAAGAGTTAAGAAATGTATTTGGCCTTTATGCAGTGAATGTAAAAAGTCTGTATGCCAACTTTACTGCAATGTGTATAATTCACCTTATAAAGCCAACAGATCTGTTATTGCAAGAAATCCAACATATAAAAAACTGCATTTATTTGTTCTTTTCTAAGTGTGCACGGCTTCAAACGAATAATTTAAAGGGTGTAAACTGAAACTACTAAATTCTTTAAATGCTGAGATGAGGAACTTTAACTGAAAACTTTGCCAGTAATTAATTCCTGTTGCATGTGAATTAATGGACAGATTATAAGATTTGTAAGAATCAAAGTGGTCACAAATATCTCATAACAGAAAGACAGGAAACTGCAGCAGCCAATATAATCTTAATTTCAGTCTGAAGTCACGACATAAAAATGCTTTGGTTTTCAGGGAAAGTACAACTTTATTATCAATATTTTAATATTTCATTGATAAAATTTGTGAAAGTGGACTCATGAGTTGATAAACCGTGGATGATAATTTACACAAAAGGAGTGGCACGTCAGTTGTACCGCGCCATCTAATCAGTTATCAAACCCTGAGCCTAAATGTCAACATCTGGATGTTTGATTAAATCACAAACTTTAGAAAACGCAACAGAAACAGCAACCAGACTCACAGAGACATAGAACCTGTAATTTGGGTCACTGCTAAACTAGCTAATTAAATGTAACATTACAAATAAATACAAACAGACATATGCAGCAAATGCCTTTACATAAAACAGCTACACAAAGATTTATGTAAGACTGTTACAGGAAAACGTACACAAAGAAGCCCAAACTCACAAATACATTTACAGCATAAACTAACTGTCATCTTTAATCAGATTGTGTAAAATCACACACACATGGATGACCAGAGATGCAAATACACATTTAGTGTGTCAGTGTGTGGTTGTGGTGACTGATCTAACTTTTTGACCACATGTGGCCAATAAAACACAGGGCAGACAAGCCTGGAAAATCCCCTTCTTTATTTCTCTCTTTCTTCATTTCTTTGAGCTTCGACTCAAACTGTCTCAGATTCACAAATCCTTTTCCTCACATTCTGATTCCCAACTGAAAGGGAAGAATCTACCTGTTTCTGGTTTATTTTTACTTTTCTATTTGCTTCAGAGTGATATTGTTTATTCATAAATATTTCTGAATTCTAATAAATTAGCAAAATCTTAAAAACATTGCTGCACGTCGCCATAATGGTTTATTTGTGTGCAGAATTTTGAGGAAAGAGATTAAGTTAGTTCAGTTTGGAATAAGACTGTAATATAACAAAATATGAAAAAATTGAAGTGGTTTGAATACTTCCCAGTTAAACTGTATATAAATCCAATTACAGCCAAGGCTGAATTTGATTGGCTGAGTTTGACAGTGCAGTGAGAAAACAACCAAATGTTGCAATATGCTGGACTATCAGGTGCAAAGGGGTAGAGATGTTTACCCGCAGTAATGTTCCTAAACTTTAGGAGACACTGAAGGTGTATTCTAACTATGGAGGGATCAGATTTTGGACTTTGAGGAAACAGTTGTGTTTTTGTCCTGTCTGTGAACTTCCAGTTCTTTACAACTGAGCAAGGATAGTTAGCTTTCACCTGGATCTGCGAGGTCCATTCATCGAAACTGAAGTTTCAACTCTCTGAAAAGCATCATGAGACATGAACAACAATGCTGTTATTTATGTAGGTGACTTTACTGGAGAAAGCTTCAAATAAGAGACTTAAGCTCAGTTGGATTTTTCCAAATGTTGGCCCTGAAAGACTCTGATCTGTCTGCTCCGTCACTCCACAGTCAAAGTTTGGAATTAGCTCTTCATCATGTAATCCAATCTGCAGAGATCTGTTAATGAAACATGAGCTGAAACAAGGCAACATCTAAATCTCGCAGCCTATCGGCTTTGAGAACGGGAATTTCAAACGCCTGCGGCAGAATCTCACGTTTTTAATTTCCAGCTGCAGGAGCAGGAATCTTGCCTTGTTTTCTTTTCCAGTCAGAGCAACAAGCAGCCGGGTGAGGTGTTCTCACAAAAATATACACCTCTTCCCCTTTTCACTTTCCACACATAAAGAGGGACACACACCCTTTCCGAACATCCCAAACTTCCACATGAGTTTCCTCCTGGTTGCTAACATTCCTGTCAGCTACCTACGCAACACACACACACACACACACACACACACACACACACACACACACACACACACACACACACACACACACACACACGCCGAGATGAAAGTAGACGAGTCACTGTAGGAAAACATGCCTGAAGTCCCAACCACATGATGTTTGGTCATCTTTTACAGACCAGTTGACATGTCCAAACGTTGTTCTGCTCCAACGGAGATTTAATGAAATGGATTTAGAAACGTAAAGTAAACAAAATAAGGTCAGACAGAAAATAAAGGGAAGATTAGACGCTTATTGCCTTTTAAACATCTTGAATGCTTTATTCATGGGAAAATTTTTTTTTTTGAATATCCACAAAATAATCAACAAGAACGTTTTTCTGACACTTTTCTAGTCATTGTTTTTAAGAAGTATTAACTAAACAACTATATGATTATTGATGCAAGTTTTCATAAATGTAAAAGCTAGAAAAGTATTATTAGCTCTTGAAGCAATTATTATCTTAATTCTTATTGGAATTATATGATTTCTTTTAAAGAAAATGTATCAGCCTGACCCAATGCATGGTATTATGAACTATCATTTTGTTGAGAATCTTGTTAGTTTTCATAAACTCCTTTCATTTATTTATTTTGAGTCTTTTCCAATATTTCACACCCTTGATCTGTTTACTCAGCAGCTCTGCCTGTTCTCCATCATAAATCAGAACACCTGTAATCTATTCTGTGTAAAATATGTTCATTCATTAACAATACAGCCCCATGCATATTTTCCTTTCCCTGCTCATATTAGGATTATTTGGGTTAACATCCATTTGAAATAGTTCCAACAACAGAAATGATAATGTAACAATGATAATGATTTAAAATGATGACAAAAAATAAAAATGAAATTAAATAACGCCTGGGAAAGGTTACAACCTTTGTAGCAGTGGTTTCTCCCTGCTTATTGAGGGTTTCTCTCTTGTTTCCTGCCTGTTATTTGATTTCTCACAAAGTAATGTAAACAAAATTGGAATATTACGTCAGGCCATTAAAAAAAACTATTTTTAAAAACAGGAATGGGGCCCTAATGAAACTTATGTTTAATATCTCTTTAAAAGTTATACATTTGTTTAAAATGTATTGATTATGAAAATGCATAAACCTGTTGGGTTCAATATGTTTTGTGCTTTTTAGCCACAGATTCAGATGTTTCTGCTGGTGTTTTATGTCTTCTATTGACAGAACACACACTTCAGACATTTATTGATCTGCAATAAAAATTTATCCTTTTATGTCCTCTTGAAGACCATCCTGCTTTTACTTGAGTTTGACTTGAACATAAAAAACAAAAGGGTTTTTGTTTTATTACTACAGAGAGTCGGAAACTAAAGTAAATTCTTAAAGGTGTTTATTTGGTACAATTATTGTATACAACAGAACAGATCCATTTACAGCCAACACACCGTTTTCAAACACATAAAGAAAACCTTTTTTCTTTGTAGAAAATCTAAAAATTATTCTTGTCAGGCAGATTTAGAAGCATCCCAGTGACACTTCTGGGAAAATACTGGTTTTAATTTGTTATATGACTGCTGAGAAAAATGTCCTTTGATTTAATCCCAAAATCCTGGGTGTTTTCTTTATTCTCTTAGATAATTATTACCAAAAGGCCCAAAGTTATTGCACGATTCCAAAAAAACGCCTGTCTCTCTCTGAAGTCTTTTTGTGTCACAGTAAATTAAAACGGAAAAAAAGAGTGCTTGGTGTCAACAGAGAAGAATGTCAAATGCAGATGTAGAAACTTATTTTTTACTAGTTCACTTGAACTCCTGCTTCTCAGTAAGCATCTCGCTGAAGAAAAGTTGAAAGAAGTCTTAAACCTCAGAAATGGCATGGCAAATGTAACTGGTGGCTCCGTAAGAGATACTTGATTTTGTTCCACTGTTTCATGTACATCAAGAAACAAGAAACAAGCAGACTAATGCAGAACAGATGCAGGCTCCATCTTTCAAGAGACTTCTTGTTTTTCTTTCCCTGTACACAAAGCCACTACAGGACAGAGAGAATGCTGTAGATATGCAATCAATAAATATATTTTAACCTTTTCTTTCAAGTAATGCCAATAATTGTAAAGTTATTCAATTACATTTAAGCCAAAAACTGCTAAAAAAAAGTTCAACATGCTTTACCTTTGTATCAAAGTGTTGCGGATCGTTAGCCTAGCTAAATAGAGGCACTTTTGCAAAACCTGATTTCCAAAAACAAAACAACAAATTGCAACAACAATACTTGGTTGGTATTTGGATGAGTGTTTAGTATATATTGAAGGGTAAACTTTAGGATTTTATAACAGGTGTGTGCAGCCATTTCTCCAGTTTTCATCCGTTAGCCAAGCCAGGCTAGCTAGCACCATAATTACTACACAAATATAAAAACAACGTGTTGGTCTTACTTCCAGCAAGAAAGCTGGTAAATATCATTCCAAAAACTTCCTTTCAGAAAAATATGATCATTTTTGTACAAAAACATATTTCAAACAATAGATATTTCATCTTGAAAAAGTATTATACCTTCTATACAGCTAATACATTAAATGCAGTGCAAAGAGAACATTTCATAGTCTAAATCTCTCTTTCACAAAAAGCACTGAATCAATATACACAGTATGACTACATGAAACCTATAGTTTCCAAAAGAAAAATACAATAAACAATCATAAAAAATCTTAATGTATGCCCGTATCCAGTTGCAAGAATTCAAAGTAGACTCTGACAAATTAGAGGAAGTGACAATGACTTTTTGTTGAAGACATTTTCTCTGATGTGTTCCAGAAGTATTTTAGAACCTGAGCTTCTGTCATCTGCAGACCTAACGTGGAAAAACTGTTTTGTTTTAATAAACGATCTGTTTGGTAAATCAGAGGATTTGTGGTAAGATAAAGCAAGACTTGAAATCAGCATCACAGGATATCTGCCTGCCGGTAGACAAAGACATGTCTTAAATCTCAAAATATTATATTTGCCATTTGACACAAGACCCTAGGATGAACTGAGCTGCAGAAGGGAACGGGATGTATGACATCGAGAAAGAAAACCCACCCTGATTTGTAAAACATGCTAAACGTTTGTGGGAGACATCAGCGGTCTGTTCTGGGTTAGCGGCCAGGCTTTCTGAGACTGGAAGCAACCCCCACCCCACTGAGTTCATTTTCATTCCCTTTCATGGCTCATCCTGACAGTTTCTGACATTTAAATTTAAAGTTACAGATAACTGAAAATATTGTAGATTTCATAGAATCTGTCATAAAACAATTAATAGTATCAGCTTTCAGCACGGAGATGGCACCAAAGGATGCTCCAAATACCGTTTGGGACGTTATCGTTCTACTTCAGGTACTTAATGCCCTTAGAGGTGACTGATTCTTGCAATTCCTTTCACTAGTGTGGACCATCTTACATCCAAGTAAAGCCATTACGTCTGGATGTTAAGCCGTTTTTGTCAGTGGATGTTTACTTTTAGCTATTATAGTAATTTCTAAAGTACATTTTGATGCAAACTACAACGACATAGAGAGAACAACAGATTTTGATCATTAGTGAGTCTAATAACAATATGCAGCGCCACTGGCTGATCAGATTTGTTGATTACCCAAAATTAATCGGCTGAAAACACAAGAGAAAGAAAAAAAGTAAAACGTTTGTTGGAAATATGAAGTCTTTTAGTGTTTGATTAGATATTTCAGCAACATGTCACGTTTTGTTTTTCGTGTCTGATCTTTTTACAATGCAAATTATATAATTAATAATCCAAGATTTGGCAAAGGGCCCAGAATAAAGTTCAACATTTGTTTCACATTTAAAAACAAACTCAAGCAGTTTTAGAGTAGGCGATG
Organism: Xiphophorus maculatus; assembly: GCF_002775205.1. Lineage (NCBI taxonomy): Eukaryota > Metazoa > Chordata > Actinopteri > Cyprinodontiformes > Poeciliidae > Xiphophorus > Xiphophorus maculatus. The sequence continues at coordinate 29,368,379 of NC_036443.1, forward strand.
ACTCGACACTGACTTCAATAAAGTTTTGATATTAAATTTTCTTTGCAGATGCATTGAAGACTGTGTGAGATGAGATTCTGTATTTATCCAGTTATACAGGCGCTGTAATAAACGGCACTGCTGGCGTCAGAGAGAGCAGATATCAGAGGGCTGCTTCCATCATCACAGCCACCAGCGCCACTCATAATACTGCTGACGTCCCTGTTAATAATAGTGCTAACAATGCTGTTGCTGCTACTGCCTCCAATGGCATTACACCCACCCAGGACTTTTGACCCTCCTCCACACCCTCCATAGGGCTCTTCTCGACTCCGTCCCATGTTGACATACTGGTCAAATTCGTGCCTGTCCACCTCAGACCAAAACTCAGCAGAGGAAGAGCCCATGTGGCCGCCGGCCTCCAGACTAGACTGGTCTGAGTGTGCAGAGCGACCGAAGGTGGATGCAGGGAGGATGCAGGAGGAAGAGCAGGAAGAGGAAGAAGTTTCAGGAGGAGGGGAAAGCTGTCCCAGATGAGAGGGAGTGAAGTGCGTAGCGCTGGACGCAGTGCCTCCATACATTTGGTTGAGATACCCGACAGGCGCTGTGCTCAGAGGTGTCTGTTGGCATTTTATTGGCTCAGGGATGCTGAAGGACGGGCGAGGATAGGAAACAGGGGACGAGGAATCGGCTAGAGGCGGAGGACATTTCACAGGAGTCCTTAAGGGGACCTGATGACTGAAAGCATGACTAGGAGGTAGCTTAGCGCTAACTGAGCTAATGCTTGATGTCATATTTGATTCAACAGAACTTATTCTAGAGTCGAGTCTGGAAGTCCTGCTTGGACTGAGACTTGCATTCATCCCGATGTTTAAGCTGGCGCTGACGGCGATGGCGTTGTGGTGACTGTGGTTGTTGCTGTAGTGCTGCTGGCTGTAATGTGGGTTGTGATGGTGAAGGCGGTGATAACCGCTCCAACCTCCCATCCCCGCCTCGTCTTGCATGTGTTGGGGGAAGAACACGGACTCTCCGGCTCCGTCTTCCAGGACGTCCAGCGGCGACATCTCCGGGGTGGGCAGGCCGTAGCTCTCCAGTTCGGCGTGCCCCGGGGCCGGAAGGTCCCGAAAGTGGCCCAGAGACGGCAGCAGCTGGTGGGGGTGATGGTGGTGGGGAGTGTGGGTGGCCGGGTGGCCGTAAGCAGCAGCACCAGATACGCCATCAGCAGCCAAAGGGCCGACGCCGGGGCCCAAACCGAGAGCCGGGGCCCCACCTTGGGCCAGGCTGTGCAGCAGGAGCCCGGGTTCCACTCGCTTCAGCTTCTTGGTGGTCTTTTTGCGTCGAGGTCTGTACTTATAGTTTGGGTGATCCTGCAGGTGTTGCACACGGAGACGCTCGGCTTCCTCCACAAACGGCCGCTTGTCTGTGGCACTCAGGGCCTTCCAGGACTGACCTGGAAGATGTGGACAAAGAGCGGAAACGATTACACTTTACATTAAAGGACAAAGTTATTTATTACTTTTAATCTAACTGATATCGTAAATCCTAATCACATTTTACCCTCATGTCCTGAAACCCGAATCCCCTTTTACACCTAAACCTACAATCATTTTAATTCATGCATATCGTTTTAATAGCTATTTACACATGGCCAATGAAAATATATCGAATACTGTACTTCTAGTGTAAACAAAGACCATGAAAGCAGGATTGGTTGGCCCCCTAACCACCTTTAAACCACATTCAGACCTCTATAAATCTCCTTATCTTGACATCTTTTAACTTTTCAGTTTCTACAAATTCCCAACTTGTTTAGATGGAAGGCACCCTCATATTTATTTGTGTCTAATTAAGAAAGTTTTGCCCTCGGGGTTGAGCTCGACGTATTTATGCTCTGCATTAAGTGTACATATTTACAGTTTGTCTTGTGGTTGTAAATTCTGGCTGCTTCCAGATCTGCAAAACAAACTTTTTTTCCCAGAAACTTGCGGTTTGGATTTGAGTGACTCTGAACATTTCAAGCTGCAGATGAACTCCAGCTGTACAGTGGGTCTGCACTGAGCAGCTCCCACGTTTTAATCTGAAGCTCAGCTTACAGCTGGAAAAATATACAATAAAATAAAGAATCAAAGAATATTAGTTTAAATATCTAACACAGTGACATCAGCAGTTCTCTTTATTCTATAAGATTAGTTATTGTTGTTGCTTGTAATTACAAAGTATTAAAACAAATATTTTTTATCATTCATTAATGACATAGTTAACTTTTCAGTATGCAGAGTTAAAATAAGTACAGTAACAGACAGCAGTTCAGTGATTTATAAATGGTTTGCCAATATTTTCTGAAGATTGTTGCATTTTTTTATGTTCAGCTCACATTTTTAGCTTACAAATACAAAAAGTGAAAAATATTTTATTTAATGTAAATATCTCTTTAAAAAGCTGTAATATTTATTAGAAATTCACTGTTCAATTGGCTGATTACACCTAGATCAGGTCAAAGTCGAAAAATCTAACTTTATTTTGCTTGCATTAAATGCTTCCAAACTAAGAACTCCCTCAATTTTCATCCTGTAAATGCATCAGTTAAAAGCAAAGGCGTTCACACACATTGCATCAGATCCTTAAAAATTGAAGATTAGGTTTGAATATGCTTTGATGCATTAATAGAGATAGTCTTGTCATTCTTTAATTTTCTGTTTGACTGAAAACTACCACCTGTAGCACATTTTTCTGTTTCATGTGGTTTATTTCTGTCATTTTGTCAGATCTTGAAGAAAACCAAAAGCCAGTGAAGGTCAATAAATGTCTGATTAATGCATTTTTAAGATTTTTTAGTTGTCTGAACTTCTAACCGTTAATATTTTTCATATAATCCTTTTCAGATTAAGCACACAGAAAAAGGTTAATTTAGTAAATTTAGCCATGAATTATGAGTTTTACATAATTATTGCTTTGCTTGTTAAAAGCTGAGGCCGCTGCTCGTCTTACCCAGCATCTTGCTCAGCACGGCGTTGTGCAGGTCCGGGTTCTGCAGGGCCAGTCGCTTCCTCTCATCTTTGGCCCAAACCATGAAGGCGTTCATGGGCCTGCGGATCCTCTGCTCGGCCCCTGAGGCTTTCCCATCGCCTGCCCCAGCCAGCGGGCCCCCTACCGGGGTCAAGTCGGGGCTCTGTCCCCTGGAGCCGACCGTCAGAGCCATCCTGGGCTCGCCTCTCCTCGGTTCTCCAGGGGCGTCGGGAGAACTGCAGTCTGCTGACAGGCTCTCTTCAAAATCCATCTCAGGGTCGGAAGCGGGACTCGGGGTCTCCGACGTCCAGCGGCCCCCAAAGGGCATTTGACTGGGATGCAGGGAGGCCTCTCTAGGCAGGTTGGGCTCAGTTAAATTCATCCCACTCAGGTTAACGTTCTGTCCAGAAAATCTCTGCTTTATGTTGGCTGGAAAACTCTGAATGTTTCAGATGGAAAACGACCGAAGGATCAAATGAGGAATCTGACGGATTTGGTGCACAAATCCTAAAATAAAGCATCGAGATCTGAGAGGAGAGGGAAAGGAGAGAGAAAAGGGAAAACAAAAGTTGTGGTGCAGGATATTCCCTCTGAAGAAAAAAAATCCAGAGACTCTGCCTCTTTTGTCCACTTCCTTTTTTTTCCCTTCCCAAAAAGACAACAGCTCTTGTTTGGATTTTGCGGTTCAGGAGTTGATTTCTCTCAGTCAGCGAGGCCGTCCGACTCTCTGTCTCTCCGTCTCTCCGTCTCTCTACCTTGTTTGAAAGTTTTGAAACTTGTGGCCAGATTTAACCGACCCACGCTGTGTATATATACCCCGCCCTGACCAATCAGATAAATATATAGCTGAGGCCTTAACCAATGAGATGCCAGGCGGCTGTGAGGGAAAGAAGTGAGTCTGTCTGAGAGACGGCGAAGGGGGAGTTCAGAACTTTGCCTCCCTCTTTTTCCTTCTTAACGGCCACCCTTTCCTCCCCCTTGGAACTACACACACACACACACACACACACACACGCACGCACACACACACACACACACACACACACACACACACACACACACACACACACACACACACACACACACACACACACACACACACACACCCTGTCGGGGTGTTCAGGGAGATGTAATCAGAGAGGTTCCATTGTTTTTACCCAACTGAGACTGGAGCATCTCACACACACATACACACGCGCACGCACATGAAACAACACACACATCCTCTACTGTGTAGCATAAAACAAGCATATGTCGCATTTATAATTAACCTCACCAACAAATGACAGACAAAAACACAATGACACTTTTAGTAATGGTATGTGAATCTGCCTGATGTGTGTTTCTGCACTTGAAGGGGTGTGTGTGTGGGTGTGTGTGTGTGTATTTGAGGGTAGGACAGTGGTCACACAGCCAGCCGCAGTCCCAACCAGAACGATTAGTGGCTGAGATTAACAACAACTCACTGGGAAAACTGGGACCTGGAGGCGGTGGGGGGGCATGGCAGCCATGACGCCTGGGACATTTTGTTCTCCAACAGGGTCCACGGCTTCCATTAATGCACTTTTAATTGTAATCACAGGTAAGTTGCTGCAGATTGTCATTCTGCAACGCATTTTGTTATTCATGAAATTATTAAACGTTTCACGGAAACAAAAACTAACTCTGCGCTGAAATGATGATTTTCTCTTTACAACAGAAATTTGAAAAGAAAGACTCAACTCAACTTCAACCATTATCTTTGTTGAGCTTCATAAAACGATTACAACCCTCCTCTAGTGCAACAATATAATAACCTCTACACACACAGACACACGCGCACACACTTCCCTCCCCACGCCCAGCTCCATGGGAGGCTCCTGTGGCGTCTCAGAACCTCCTGCTCGACCAACCAGGAACTACTCCCACGTACCACTGTTGTCTCAGGCTCACTGTCATTGTGTGTGTGTGTGTGTGTGTGTGTGTGTGTGTGTGTGTGTGTGTGTATGCGTGCGTGGGCGGGCATGGTTGTGTGTGTGTACCATAAGAATCTATGTTGAAAGTTACTGTAACTGTTTAGGTGTGACAACTTCAGTATCAAACCTTTGGCTTCTCTTTGTGTTTCTCATTCTTGTCTCATTTCCTGCAAGCCACATATTTTCAGCCTCATCCAGAGTAAAAATGAACATTTACATTTACAGACTCATTCTTCTTTATGTTTCAAATCATCAAACAAATGTTATATTAAGAGAACTTGAGTACTTGAAAAATGTAGCATTTGTTTCATTGTTATCATGAGAAAACAGCTACACTAACCAACTTGCCAATGTGAAAAAGTAAATGCCCCCTAAACCTAATAACCAGTTGTGCCTCTTATATCATCAGGCATAACTGGGGATTAGTCTTTTACATCTCAGTGGAAGAGTTTTTGGTGAACCGTTTCTGGCAGAATAATTCACATTCTGCCACATTGACATATTTTTTGTAGAGTAAATTGTGAATATAAAGTCATGACACAGCATCACAATTGTATTCCAATTTAGACTTTAACTAGGCCACTTCAAGAACTCCATCAAGCACAGCAAACTAGAACCAAGTCATCACACTATCACCACCATGTTTACATGTCCAAAAAAGTATTTTATTCTGAAATGTTGTGTTTGGTAACAAAGTTATTCTTTGTAAAACTTTTACTTTTGTCTCATCAGTCCACAGAATTTTGCAAACTGTCGCAAAATTCAACCATTTCTGCTCTGAATTTCACTTTTGACAAAAGAACAATTGAGTTAGTAATATTGTTTTTCTGCAAGAGAAAGAATTGGATAACCTGACTTCATTAGGAGCTTCAGCCCTTTTTTCTGTCATTATATCAGGCTTCATGAATGTCCCTTTCCAGCCGTTTCCGTAACTTAACAAGTGGAATGTGTGTGTGAGACAGTGCCGTAGCACCACACCTTCGCCACAGAGGAAATTTGGCTGCGGCTGCAGACTTTGTGGCGAGAAAGAAAATAGAGAGAGACATCGAATGAAGGAGAGAAGACATGGCGACGGGCGCATTTTTTCTTACGTCTTCAGATAACACACACGTACACACACACACCCCAACACACACAGAGATCTCCATCTTACAAACACAAACAATCACACACACCAACATTCTGGACGGCAAGCCGGGACACAATGGCATCGTAATGTGCGTGTTGGCGTGAGTGTGTGTGTGTGTGTGTGCAGTGTGTTTATGTGTGGGAGAGGTCATGTTCACACAACTTTCTATTTTCGAACACGCTGAAGGAGGGAAATGTGTGTGATGATGGATGGGAGACACACACATACACACCGTTAACATGGGTCACCGGGAATCCCCCACCTTTATCCCCCCCACACACACACACACACGCACACACACACACCCACACACACACACACACACACACACACACACACACACACACACACACACACACACACACACACACACGCACACACACACACACACACACACACACACACACACACACACACACACACACAATATGCTAAAGAAGTAGATCATATCAGCACTTTGTCTTGGATACTGGACATTGTAAACTACTGTGAACAATTAGTAAACATGTAGATATAATCAGAAATTATTTTCTTTTTTATAACCAGAAGTGATTAAATCAATCATCTTAATAAGACTAAATGTGACTTTCCTTTACCTTTTAGTAAAGTCTCCACAAAGCTATTTTTTAGAGATAAACACATTTTTAACACATTTATTGGTTTGAAAGATCCATGAGTTTTGTACTTTTACATTTATTCTTCTGCAGACATTGAAAACTCAAGATACTTTACACTTCATATCATTTATTTCAATTTGAAGGGAGGTTTATGAGAATAAACATCTTGACTTCATTCTGCTGGATTTATCCTGCAGGAAGTAAATGATGTCTTTTATTTATTAAGGATAAATCTATCAATGACTTAAAACCAATGAATGGTAACATTCTGATGGATCTGATGGAAGTCTCAAGTGGTTAATCTTTAAAAAAAAACATAAAACATATTTGTGAACTTAAACTACTATTTTTGGAAAAATGCGTAAAGTAAAATCAGAGCCTTAACCTAAAATTACTGGGATTCAGTTTGTTCTGAGTTGCCTAAGAGACTTTCTAAAAATAACACAAAATACAATTAAGTATGAATTAGAAAGAACTTGTGTCAGTCATTTTGGCCTTTTTTTTTTTTTTTTTTACAACAATTTGGGGCAACAAGCTACATAAAATGACTTTATTCTGAAAGTGGTAAGTTTTTTACCATTTAAAGCTGCATTTTGCTGACATTGCATGAACAGCCCTTGTTATTTTCCATTTCTGTTTCAATAAAAGTTTTTCTGCTCCCTTTGATATAATTAGTGGACTGAAGTCAAATGTTGCATTCCCGTTTTCAAAGCGTGTACAGCCCAGAAAAAGACATGCCAAAGAAAGAAATTAGGCTATTTTTCTCTAATCTGTTCCATAATATTACTAAATATTTCTTTATGTGTTTTTGTGAGGTTTTATGGTCAGCAACTGTTTGGGTGTGATAGAAAAAATAAAGAACGTTCTCCTTTGAACTTGGGGTTTGAAGAGATATTTGCATTCAGTTAGCAGTGAGTTACATATGGAACATAACGCTGTCAAAACACTGCTGAAGATTTCTCTGTATTAAAAGCCATTAAATTTAAATAAAACCAGCACGACATGAAAATAGCACATATAGGTGACCTGTGTGTTTAGTGTGTTCATGTGTGTCAAATACACTTTTCATGTTCTGACATGTTTAAGTTTTTACAATAGTGTAAATAAGTTTGCATCCTCCAGACAAGGCTGGCTGCTGCTGGTTGTGTCGTCTACATCATCGCTGCTTTTGTGGTTCAATCACTGGCAAGGAAAACACATGTTGCTCCTGGATTGGCTCCTTTGCCATTTGCTTTCTGGTTTGTGAAAAAGCATCGTGAGGCTTTTCAGTTTCCCAAGCTGCATTTTTGTTCAAATATTGCAGATACTGTATATTGTCTGTGAATAGTGAAGATCTATGCATCATCCTGGCTGTAGAGTATGTTCAACCACCCATACAGAACAGGTTGTTGCAACACTGATCTCTACACCTCACATTATTTTTACATTTTCAGCTTTATGTATTTTCCAGGCACATAGTGTCATTTTGTAGCATAATCAAGTAACTATGTTCCTTTTAGTTGTGATAAAATTGCTACCTTGACCGTGAGGAGCAGCTCCTATGATGTGCAGTTACACCAGGTGTTTGCTTATTGCTGCTGGCTAGTCTGAAGGAGCCAGCAAATCAGAAACTGCAGCTTAGAGGAGGAGCTAGGTCCACCCAGGAGTTGCACATTGATGAATGGTTGCCTTGGAGATAAAAGGATCGTTCAGGATCATGAAGTTTACCATCAAGTCCAAGCTGCGCTGATCACAGTTTTGACTTCTGTGACTCAAACTAAACGTTAACTGATTTCCTTTTCCCTGTAGATTCGGTTTGCACTGAATGATCATGCTAGCTAAGTTGTTACTGTGCTGCAGGGTGAAGGCTGCTGGTTTTTAGGTCTTCTTTAAACTGAGTTTTTTTTATGAGCTGTTCTGATGAATAGTTTTGCAAATGTTCATATTTTCTCTATTTAAAAACAACAACAACAACAACAACAAAACACGACTGGTTTGAAGCACTGCAAGTTATCAGGTTTGGCCAATAATCTTTCGCAAGCATAAAATCCAGTTTTTACATTTAGTTAATGTTTTACTGAGTTGGTGTTTATCGTACTGATGTGCTTCTTCTCCTTTTTCTTCCCAACAAGCATAGCAACATTTTAGATTGTCACAACAAAATCACAAAACAGCTCAAATCTGACATATTTATGTCTGGTATTTTGGTAAATAAATAACATCTTATGGCGACGTCTGCTTCTGGCTCCATATCTGTGTAATTTATGAAGGTCTCCCCATCCACAAGCTGACTTCATGTCTGAGACGGCGATTTAAAACACCCTAAAGAGAGGAAAGTCAAGAATTTGGTTGTTGCTTACAGTCTCTAATCAACGCTTCAGCTACAAATGCTTAAAACAAAGACATAAAATCTCCCAGATAGAAGCTTTTATGGTGAAAACTCTGAGTTTGCATCCGGATGCTCTCACAGCTATCTGTCTGTCTGTCTGTCTCTCTGTCTGACTATACATAGCATGTCGGCAGAGCTTATCATTTCTCATCCTGTAATTAATGCAGCGCAGCACCACAGAACAATATACGACCTTTCCCACCAAACACAACGCCTCTGTTCCTGAGCCCAGCACTTGTTTTCGTGTCTCTTCTCTTCTGTCCTGTTGTCTTGTCTTTCTCATCATGGCCCCTGTCATTTTCAGCCTTTCTTTAACTCTCTCTGTCTCACGCTAGCATTCTCACAACACTGCCGAAGAACTATGTGACTCTTTCATCTTTATGTCACGGGCTTGTTTGACCCAAAGTAAATCTTAGTTTGCTGGCTTTGCGATTAGCTTTATATTCAGTTCTCAGGAACAGAAAGTAAAAACAGAAACGGAAATACAGGAAAGTAAAAGGTTTGGAGATAAAGTAATGACGCATTATGGAAAGTCATGATAAAAAAAATCACATTAGTTACCTATGGATGGCTAACGAATCAAAAAACAATTCTTTCTTTTGAACAATTTTTTAGGTGTTACATAAATGTTAAAAATCAAATTGGATATTCTAGGTTAATAATGCCTGGTTAGACGGCAAGATTTTTAAATTATCGGCCAATTTTCAGAACCGAGAGTCCACACACACACACACACACACACACCACACACACACACACACACACACACACACACACACACACACACACCACACACACACACAGACGATAAAAAATCGTAGGTATATCAGGGCTGGTTTTAAAATGTGTTACTAAATATGTTTAGTCTTGTTTTTAGAGCAAATGTCTTATCATACTTGAAGTAAGACAAAACTAACTTAAAAGAAACTTTTCAGCAAGACAGAGGAGCTTCAGCAAGAAAACTGGCAGACTAATTTGCTTAAAGCATTTTGCTCACATTATATGTGAAATAATCTGTCAGTGGAACAAATACTTTGTCATATTGAAGCTTTTCTTAAAACAAACTCCTGAGTTTTCCCACTAACAAACCATAAAACTTTTTTCTCTTCTTCTATTCAGCACAGGTCATATTTCTTTACTGGGACTTCTTACTGATAGTTTGGCTTCACATGGAGTTGCAGCACAGTAGTAGCCATTGGCTTAATCTTTATTTTGGTTAGTCTCCATGTTGAAGCATTTTAGATTATTTTAGCCAGGCTGCCAATCATTTTCTGTGCAAGCAGGAACTTCTTTGGGGAATAATTTACAGTACTGTGGCTCATTGGATCCAGATGAGTAATCCGCTGGTTTCCGAAGTAACGTCACAATTTTAACAGTTCCTGGTAGGAATTGTAGTTCCAGCTAAGAACAAGTCAGTTTGACCTGTTATATTTAGTCCCAAGTTGGGTGCTTGATCATTTTCCTTCATTTAATCCCAGGACAATGTGGAGAGACAGGAAGCCCAAACAGAGATAAGGACACAGGATAAAAATTCCCCCAGCGGATGCAGGAAGGATAGGTGCATACCACAAAAACTGCAACATTCACTGTTTTCATCTGGTCTGCAACTTTTTCTTATCTCTCTCTCTCTTACTGTGACTTCCTGTTAGTCCACCACAGCAGACATAATATCAAAGAAAAATCTTCACAAATGTATTTCTCATTTGGGATATAAGTTATGATGGCGCAGGAGAGGAGCGCCTCTTACTGCGGCTCGCTCAGTGCAGCGGTCCTGAGTTTGACTCCTGGCCTGATCCACTTGCTGCATGTCAGCCTCCTTCCTCCGTTTTTCAAATAACTGCTAAATAAATGCCAGAAGAGTCCTAGTGAATGTTAAAAATTACAAGCGCAGGTTAAAAACCTGCATAATAGGATGAGAACAACATAAATACAAATTAAGAAAATGATTGCACTTGTTGTGACAACTGGTGGTTGTCTGGGATGGCTTGATTGACCTTTCACACAGTTGTGTGTAGAGCTGACGGAGTGTTTAGTTAAGCATCAAAAGCAACTGTCCACTCAGGTTTTTGTTTAAAATCGTAACAGACATGCAGTGAATTACGAATCTAATCATCGGGTTTGAACGTTTCCACATTGTGCTTCATTACAACCACAAAGCTTAAAGTTGTTGTGATTTTAAGTGATAGACCAACACACACGAGTGCACCAATAGTCAAGTGTAAGGAAAGCGACACATCTTCATTTTCTCTGTTTATTATCTTTTACAAATAGTAATCTGAAAAGCGCCAGGTGTCATGAATGCAGCTGTTCTGTGAACGCCTCAGAGAAAATGAGTGAACAGGCAACATCATGAGGTCTAAAGGTCCCAGCTAACAGGTCAGGTACGTAAAACATAATGAATGCAGAAGAAGAGACGTTGCATGAACAGGAGTGAGTGTTTGAAATTCCCAACCGTTCATGAAGGCATCAGATTCTCAGCACAAAAACTAAAATATCTCCTGTGACAGCGCTCTGAAATTATGACCATAATTCTGGTTCTCGGCCCCAAATACCTACATACCATACATGCAAATTACAGACTCACATCACATTATGAGCATTCCTGCATTACTCTTCATTAAGAGCTGGGTTATCTTTGACGTGGAGAAATAAAAATGATTTCCAGCGACTGAAGGAGATGAAACAAACTAGACAGCAGAGATACGTGATTCTAACTGATGTGTCGCTCCAGTGTCTGAATGCATTCCTTCTGTCTGCAGTTTTACCCACTTTTAATTTTCAGAATGTGTGCCTTTACTACGTTCTTATAGGAGGCAATGTCGCATCGCTGTAAAAGGCATAATTATGAAAAAAGGAAAAAGAAACAAAGCAAATGTTTCTACTGACTGTAATATTCACTGAAGGAAAAACAGCAAGAGCCTGAAATATTTCCCTGTTTTCTGAGTGTGAAAAGTTTCAGCTTTAAAGCGCCTGGGGAAAGTTGCCAGATCAGAGCTGAGACCAGGCAAAATAATGCAAATCAGGCTCAAAAAGGACAAATAAATAAATAAATCACCATATGAAATTTGTTCATGGTTGTAAAAGATCTTTTAAATGTGAGTCTCAACCTCAAAACTCACTCAGAGAAATGTAGCTTAAGATAAAAAATATCTCCTGAAACTGACGAAAATACTAAACCATATTCCAAACTGAACATATTCATTTGTATTTAAATCTGTAGGCCATTCTAACACATGAATATGCTTTGATCGAAGCCCTTCCACTGGAGCAACGGCTATTCAATAAATTAGAAAGTGATTGAAACATCTATTAATTTAGAAACTTTATCACTAAGTGAAACACTTTATATAGATTAATTTCACACAGATTCATGTTTGAAAGTCTTTATTCTGTTAATTCTGATTTTCCACTTACAGCCAATGAAAACATGACATTTAAAATTAGAATATCACATCAGACCAAAAGAAAACTGTTTTTAAATATGGAAGTGTGTTTTTAATGAAGAGAATGTTTAATACATGCTTGTTATTTTCAAAAGGTACTTCTATTCTGACTCAATGAGAATGTATTGAATATGAGTGTATGGCTTTTTTCCCTACTGGAAGGTGAACCTCCACCACAGTTTCTAGTCTTTTGCAACTTTTAAACAGTTTTCCTCCTGAACAAAATATCAAAATAAATTTGGTTATTCAAAACAAAATGTGAAAAAGTATGCTAGTATACAGTCTTCACTAGTTAAACCTTTGAAAAATTACAAAATTATGTGAGAAATGTTCTGAAGACGTCACTGGTGGCAGCTTTATGGAGCTGGAGCGATGTGTGCAGATGTTTGTCTTGCAGGTCACTGCTGTCACACATGCCCATACAAACAGAACCAGCGAGTTCATGCAATATTTCACGTATTCGCTCTTTGTTCCAGAAATGAACTGGGAGCCTGTTTAGTCTGAACATTCGAACATTTCCACTTATCGCACTTTCCCACTTTTCTCCTTTTTTATTCCCGCTCACAAAAACTGCGTAAACTCCCAGCATTTTTGAGCTCAAATGTATTTCCGCCGGCGATCCAATATCTTCTTCTAAGATGTGTTTGGGAACAAAAGAAAGTTTGAGAGCAAGACTACAGTGCAGACGAGAAAGCAGAGTGCCAGGGAGAGGGGGCCGCAGTGGAGCTCTGGATTGTTTGGCACAACCAGAGGAGTTGGGTGGGAGGTGACTTTTTTTTTTCTTTGTGTGGTGTGAGTGAAATCTATTTTTTTCCTTTGTGGTTCGTGTAAAGAGTGTGTTTTTTTATTCTTTTGTGGTGAGTGTGTGGGAACCGCTGAATGAGATGGAGTGATTCCTGAAGTCAATGCTATCAGCCTCCGACACACTTAAACACTGGAGGGGGTTTGGAGGGGCTGGGGGGGACGATAAGGACTGGGATGGGTAAGCAGCTTGGAATTTGATCTTGATACCAAAGCAAGTCAATACAAAGGCAACGCAATCAGACAAACGTCCAGTTTCAACAAGATAAGATCAAAATCTGACCTGAGTTCAAACCTTTCATTAGGAGGTTAGGTCTGTGCAACCAGTCCCTCTTTATATTCGACTTTCTGTCACATTGACGCATGTAAAGACCAGAAGAGACATGTTTCAAATTATTTCTGAGGTTTTGTTTCCTGTCATCACCCGATTAAGTTTGTGAAAGAACGCTGTGATTTGATTTTGAGTTCACAAACAGTTTTTCCCTGCTGCTTTTGGCAGCATGTTAAGCTCATAAATGACTGACGGGTTAATTATTGTTTGTGATGTAAAAAAAAAAAAAAATCAAATGTGTCTTCAGATCTGAGGATGTTGAGGCTATTATATAAAGAACACCGAGTAAACTTTTGGTGATTGTGAGAAAGTTAAACGCTCCGCCCGCAGTATGTGTCTCTATTGAAGACATCTGCATGTGGTTGTCACTAAATCTTCTCTTTTTACTTTTCTCGCCTTTGAGGCTTTTCAGACTCATAGTTTTCAGATTTCGACAGTATGGTGAAGCTTGTGTTCTTACTGTTTATGGTTGTCTGGACCAATAGCCATCAAATAGTCACTGAGATCAGCAAAAAGGCAAAAGTTTAGAAGCCAGAATCAAAATGTGGGAAAACAAAATGTTTCAGATTAGCAGTAACTCTGCTGAAATCAGTTCTGGTTCCAAACTGAAACAATATTTTGATTTATCTGAGTTCTGTGAATGTTTTTCAAACAAACATTTTCATTAATATGAAGAGTTAATAGTGAGATTCATGGGACATTAATATGTGTAACTATTTAAATTATGGATTAAAATAATCACTTTCTATCAGGGTCACATTATTTAATAATAGTGACATATTTGATATACAAAACTGAATACAAAATTATTTTGGTATCAGTGTATTGAATTTTATCTGATGTAAAAAAAAAATACAAAAAAACACAATGTATATTATGGATCAAAGTGAGTCATAATTCCTCTTTTTCTCCCTTTTAACCACTTCAATCATTAAAAAGATTAAATTTTTGTTGCAGCTGAAATATTTTGTTATTATTCTCAACTTTGGTGAGCAATAATAATAATTTTGGTCATCTTAACTGACCATAAACATAAAAAGCTTAGTGTGATGTTAATTTATATTTTGCACAATGTACCTAAACATTTCGTTTCCATGGTAACCTGCTAGTAAAGAAGGTAGAGTGAGAATGCTAAATCCGCTCCTTCAATATAGCAGAAACTCCAAACAAAAATCACAGGAGGAACAAGATTTTTTTTCTAGTATAAGCAGCTGTAAACAAAACAATGGAAATATTTATTTGTAATTTTCATCACAAGCCTTAAATCACAACACAAAGAAAAGAAAGATGCAACGCTGCTTAGCAGCATATCTTTATCTGTAACAGAAATCTGCTGTTGCAAAGTTAAAATGGAAAATGCAATAATGATACTAACGAAAATCTAATAAAGTTTGGGTTCAGTTGTTGGGATTATTAGTTGTTCAAACTAAAAAAAAAAGTAATTGTTACAACACCAGTGATGTCTGTCAAATAAAATGAGACCATTTCTTACCTTTAAACACATCAAAAGGTGTTTTATGGTGAACAGAGTGTCTTACAAAGAGTGAAATATTTCTAACATGAAAGCAATAAAAATGGAATATCATCAATATTAAAATAAATGAAACATATCAGCTACACAAGCTAAGATTTCCTGAACTATATCAATCAGAATTTGTTTTAATTCTGATGGATAAAACTTATTTTGTAACTCTAAAGTTCAAATGTTAAAAGGAGTCATCGCAGTCTTTAGTATTCTGGGCTTCATTGTCAATAATTCTCAAACACAATCAGGATACAAACTCAGCTGGTTATAAGTGAACTGGCCGTGTCAGAAACGTTTCTCCTTCATTCCTTTAAGTCAACAGGAACACAGCGGCCATCATTATTATGCAAAAGTTAAATGCTTAGAGACAAAGAGTAGCTTTTTTGCTGCAAATATCGGACCATTGTGGTTTTTTGTTACCTCGTATTTCATTTTCGGTCATTTATTTGAAGGTTTTCCTCTTTAAACAAAACAACAAAGCAAACTGCTGCTATTTGTTTCCCCTGTGATCTTGTTAGTGGCATTTCTTGAAGAAATTGCATTGAAGATGTTTAAGTTCCAGTTAAATTGCTCTTGATTAATATAACATGAGACGATTCCTTTAAGCCCAGTTGTGTATTTTATTTTGACTTTTTTGTTTCATATACTTACTTCAACGTCGTTCTAGTTTTTCTTGTCAGTTTTTACAGAATCTGAAGCTAAGACCTGAAACATGAACAGAACCCAGTCGCACAGCAAAGCTGCTAATTTAGAACTTAATTACCATCCACTCTTCCTCTATCCACTTAGTTAAAGTTAAATCTCTTGGCTGTTGACGTTTTGAGCCGAGCAGAAAGAGCGCAAAAAATGATTTAGTTGTAAAGTGACAATTATAATGTTCATTCTAGTCACTTGAGGTTGACCAGCGTCATTAATTAAAGCATCTGTGATGATGAAATGAGTAGCAGCGCTTCATGGGACGCCTTTGTCTGCCGAGGAATAAAACAACACCTCCATCGCTTGTAATTTAAAATCCAGCCGATGTTTGAAGTTTTGATGTTTGTCGGCTATTGTCTAGTTGCACAGAACCCATCATGGCCGCCCCTCTAAAGCTACACCAAGTGCCTCAAACTGGGAGTCACTCACAGTTAGTCTGATGTATTTTTGTGAACTCGCAGCAAAGTGTTTTGTGTTTTGGAGTCACTTTTCTTCCCAGGAGGAACATGCAGTATCATAAACCAAACAACCAAAAATAAAAAAATAATAATTAGACGAAGTCTAAGATAAAAGGTTTCAATGCAGAGAGGAAGAACTGCAACTCCAGGCCTCAAGTGCCACCTCTCTACATGCTCTGGATGCATTGCTGCTCCCACATTTAAAAGGCTGAAATATTTCCATGGCAGGTCAGCAACTTTTACAAAGGCCTTGTCATTAACCACTCATTAGATTCAGGTGTGTTGGATGCAAACATGTCACCACTGATAAAACTAAAAACTGGACAGGTCACCAGGCAACACAGAGACAGACAGGACAAACAACCATGCACACACACCGAGGGAGAATTTAGAGCAGGGGTCTCAAACTCCAGTCCTCGAGGGCCGCAGTCCTGCAACTTTTAGCCTCTGCTGCACCACACCTGAACAGAATAATTAGGTCATTAAGGCTCTGGAGAACTGATCTACACAAGGAGAAGGTCATTAAGTCATTTCATTCCAGTCTTTTGTACCTGTGGCACATCTAAAAACTGCAGGACTGCAGCCCTTGAGGACTGGAGTTTGAGACCCCTGATTTAGAAAGACCAACATGAAACAGTCCTGTTTTTGGACTGTGAGAGGAAGCTGGAGAACCCAGAGAGAACCCACACATGCATAGGAAGAACATGCAAACTCCATGCAGAAAGACCCCAGGCCAGGAATTGAACTGAGGACCTCCTTGCTGCAAGGCAACAGTTCTACCAAATGCGCCACTGTGCAGCCCGAGGCTTAAATCCAATTGAGTATATTATATTTTCAGACAGTCTGACATGAAATCCACATTAAAGTTTACATAAATACTTTAAACTTTGAAGGGCTGAAACAATTAATCAGATTAATCGTGATGAATTGATTATTGAAATAATCATCAATTAGTTTAGTAAACCGATTAATCATTACCTGGAGTAAACAGACTCTTTAAAAGGTCAACTGCTGAAAGAGGAACATTCTCTGGTGAGTATATAAGCCAAAAATTTATAACGTATATATAATGTTCCCTTAAAGATAAAATACCCTTTGTCTGTAAGTTTGTTGAACTCAAGTGGCTGTTTTAGCTTCAACTTGTTCAAATTCTTTAAAAAAATCTCTTATTATACCTCTTGTATATCTTTTGCCATACAATTATTAATCAGTTAATCCAAAAACTAATCAACAGTTCTGCACTGATGTGAAGTCAAGCAGAAAGAACTGAACTTTTTACAGGTTGGTGTTTAGCTGAAGATTCATCCTTTGCTACAAATGATCACTTTAAAGGAATGCTGTTGTTGAATTTTAGGAAATAAAAATTTTCATTTTCTGTTTTTAAAAAAAGAATTAAATTATTTGTGTATTGGCATTTTTTATGCATTTATAAAACTGTATAAAAAGGCTTAATTGAAAAATCTGCAGATTGTGCCAATTTCTTTTTTATCTGATTGTCAGAAAAAAATCGATAGCCTAATCATTAGCTAAAATAATTGTTAGTTGTAGCCCAAACAGCTTAAAAGGCTTCAGAGGATTTTAAATTCTACACAGCAGATGGTCCTGCTACCAAGGGAAAGAGTTTCATGCAAGACAACTGATACAATCCCTAAAAAACATCACAAAAAACACAAAATGCTTCTAATCTCTGTTTTAATTTTTGATGTCAAAGTTGGAAATGGTTGAAGCTTGTCGGGTCAGATTGGATAATACTGTCCTGTTAGCAGAAAACTGTCAACTTTAAATTCTGTATACTTTCCATAAAAGCAGATCTGTATGTCATCAACCATCCGTCCCACAAAGCAGTTGGCGAGGCCGTTTGTTAAAACAACACAAACCCATTCACCCAGTAAAGCCGCTAATTTAAAACCTAAGTGCTGTTTTACCACTTTCCAGTGGCTGCAGCTGTTTTGAGTGCGGTTCGGGGGAGAGAAAGTGATTTAGAGGTGAAATGGGATAATGATGATGTTCATTCTAGTAATTTCTAACGCAAAAAAACATCCTAATTTAAATCAGTCCAGACAATCTGTGATTAAAGTGTGGCAGATGAGGCCAGCAGGCTTGGGGCAAATATAATTATAGGTGCTATTGCTGGCAGGATTTTGACACTGGTATCTGGTTTTCTGCTGTAGACTGAGAACATGTGACAGAAACTTTAACCCAAGCTTCATTTCTAAAGACATTTCTTCTCCTGTGAGTTCTTTCTTTGCATGCAAGCAACAACATCGACCGGTCTGAGAGGAAGTCGTGTTTGATAACACAAAAGAAGAAAGTCATGTGTTGGAGCTAGAAACATTTCTCCAAAATATTCCGTAAGGCTAGCCAGCAGTGGAAAACAGGAAAGAAGGAAAAACATTCTCAGTAAATCTGAGTAACATGGAAATCTGACGACTTATATTGATCATTATTGGGCACTAGGGGTGTTAGGGGGATCGGTGATCGACCAATACTTGCATGTAAAGCCGATATTATCCCCTGATCTTTTCTTCCTCAGTAAAAGTCTAAAAATCAGTCACTGTCCTCTCAGGTCATGTCTGCAGGTTTCAGGTTAACAATAGTCAAATCCAATGTTGCCAACTCAGCGACTTTCTTACTATATTTAATGACAAAAAAATTGGTATTGGTCAAAACTGGTTTTGGCAGATCTTTCAAAGGATCGGTAATCGCCGATCAGCCAGAAGACTGCGATCGGAAGCTGAATGTTCCATCTTTAATTTTATTTTCTAGGCTAAGCTAGAACAACATGACAAAAAAATAACTTAAGGTTATCAAAAGCATGTTTTGCATACGTCTTCTGATGAAAGGTTTTCAGATTTTGTCACATAACATGAGCAAACCTCAATATATTTCACCAAGATTTTATAGACCAGCACATTTTCACTGTAGCGAAAATGTAAGTAGAAATGAATCACTGGGACATCTTTGATCAATTTTTACATTTTAACACTGATGCTATTCTAACATATAAACAGGTTTTGATCTAAACTGTTCCAGCTCTGTTTAGGGTCGTTGTTCTGTTGGAAAGTGATTCTGCCTGCTGGTCTTTTCTCAGGTTTTCTTCCAGGCATTTAGCTCCTTTCCTCATCCTGACACCTGACACTGCTGAAGAAATTCACTCCTATAATGAGATACTTATTATTGCAATATTTAAATCTCTTTACAGCATTTAGGAAGAAAAAATAAACATGTTTTCTTTTCTTATCAAATAAAATATAACAAAGTCCTTGGTAGTAAAGTGACAAAAGGTCAAAAAGGTTAATCCTTTTGAATGACACCTGTTAAATGTTTGCAGCTGTTTGTTTCTTTAAAAATGACTGATAATTTCCAGTCCTACTGACTCTGATTTTCTCAGAGCAACATGAAAGTAATTGTCTGAATTGATCCGGCCCTTCGCAGAGTGAGGCATTATGGGTATTCAGCCAAAGCAGATACATTTCTATGGATGTCCAGGAGAAAACTCTATCAAAGATCGAGTTGGTCCAGCGAAGCTTAGTGTTGCATTTTATGAGCTTACTAAAGGCCATTAGACACAAGAAGAAGTTTCATTACACGAAGGAAAAGTGTGAGAAGCAGAGGAAGAGGGTCTGGAGAAAAGTGCTGGCGCTTTCTGCCATTGCTTTGATCAAGATTCATTTGAGTACGGCCAATATAACAGCACAGCTGTCTTGAATTGATGTGAATGGGAGTTCTGTGAATTGCTTTTTAGCTTCAGATTACAGTTTCAAACATTTTTTATTGAACTTCCCAACAAAAATCAGACAAATGTGTGACCCAGAGCAAATTAATTTTTTGTTGTTGTTCTTTTAAAAACTCAGATAATTTAAATGCATAAATCTGCTCAGATGGAGCAAAAGATTTTTATCACAGAACCAAGTTGGTTTGGAGGAATTAAAAAAATACTTTATGCATTTACTGAGCCTGTCCTTGTTTGAGATTATCCTCCATGGTGTTTATCAGGTTATTAATAAAGCTGAATAGAGTAAACATGGCACATACTGTACCACCATTAAAAAGAAAAACTACAATGAATGCTGAGAAAACCACTGAGCTCGGTGCTTTAAGCTAACTTGCACAAATCAACTTTACAAACATGTCTTCCTGCCAAGTCTTTCCCTTGAATGACCTTGACCTATTTATAGCTTCACCTAATCACACGGCCTGGAATAAAAGACTGTTTTGGTTTTGTTCTGAGACTCTGTGCAGAAAGAGAAGTTTAGCTGAATTACATAAGTGGACTGGATCTAAGGTAAATCTCTGAAGTGAAAAGAGTGAGGAAATCGTTTCTTTCAACCTGTGTCTCACTATAAACATTACTGACAGCCATACAGCTGCGTTAAAGTCTTAAATCATCACCTTTTTTCAAAAGCTTTCACTTCATAGTTTCTTCAGATCTTTTAAAGTGGAGTTGATCAGCAACCTCTCCGAGCTGCCTGAAGGTTTCTCAAAGTTTTTCCTTCTTTTTTTAAAACCATTTTCAAATTTGTATTTTGGGGGAGAGGGAGGGATTAGAAAATGGTTGGTTAAGGTGTATTTTCAGAGTAAAATGGTAGATCCAGATTACACCAACAGAATGGCCAACTGGGAGAGAAAGGTGCTCTTTTCCTAAAACTCCAGTCTAACTTTTACATATTGTCAAGTTCAGCAACTCCCTGGAGGAATTCCTCTCTTGGCTAAAAGACAATAAATTGTCTGTTTTTGTAATTTTGAAGAAAAAACACAGCAAAATGTTGGAAGATGTTTAAACTAAAACCTAATCTCATAATGTTTCCGTCACAATCTTTGGGGTGTTTTGATAATTTTCTTGTTGTTCATTTAAGTTCAGTAAGTCTTTCTGAACTTAAGTTCAGCTCATTTCTGTATGTCTATTATTGGTAGAAACATGTTTTCATATTAGTTCATTCCTTTGTGTTTATTTTCTTGGCTTATTGTTCCTGTTATCTGTGAATTTGGATTTATTTCTCTTAGACCAGTGTTTGTCTTGGTTTTGAGTCCAACTTGTCTCCTCCCTCAGTTTCCCTGTTTGCCTCCTGCTGCAGCTGTTCCACATCTCCTCTAGTTACTCTGCCTGCCTCTGTATTTAAGCTCCTGGTTTCTGTGTTTATCTCTTACTGTATTTTTTGTTTCCATATTCTGTATATTTTGCTCCAGTCTAAACTTTTATTTTTTTAAAATGTGGTCTACATTAAAGCTCCTCACTTCACATCTCAGCCTCTGACCCGCCTGCATTTGGGTCCAACTAAAAGCCAACCATGACAGCTTATGTCCAACTGGTAATTAAACCAAATGGAAAACGTTCAGGTGTTGTTCGATCTTTCTGTTTCTCTGTTCTGGATCGTCCCAGTTCAGACTTCTGGGTCGCAGACTGTTAGGAATGCAGCTTCCAGTTTGATATGGTTTAGATGTGAACCAGGGAGCTGCAGTGGTATTTCTGAAGACCGATGCTGAGCTGCTTCTGTATGATTGAATCCTTAGCGGTGCAGTTTTAAACCCACTAGTGGTCCCAGTTCCTGCTGGGATGCAGCAGCAAGACATGAGGAATGCACTCAGGCAGAGAGGCCAAATGTTCAGTTTAATTAGCTGAGTTCAGCTTGATGCAACAAGTCAGTAACGATACTGCAACCTAAAGTATCTAATGTGCTTCGATTCATTGTCAGTCTTCATGGGATTTAGGATTTACCTTATTAGCTAATGATTTTATTCTATGGTTTAGATTTTCTCAGTTTCAATTATGTTCTGTGGTTTCCTGTTTGATGTTTCTCTTGTGCTCAGTTATGCTGCTTATTTTTTCAAAGTTTACCTATAAGAATGTAGAAACATTTTTCACATTTTTGTATTAAAATTGATATATTCCTACATGTTTATAGTGCTAAAAATATGGGCTATACTGTTTGTAAATTACATGAAATTATACATAAATTTAAGAAATAGCAGAATAATTTGACAGAAAAGGGAAATCATTTTTTTCAAAGTCATATTTTCACCTTGTTACTCATTTATTTGAAAATGTCACAATAAATATTTCATCGGTTAGCTACATTTATAGCTCCAAACAAACTATTTAGCTCTACGCTATAGCCAATTATTTAGTTTACAAACTAAATACTTAACTAACTCAGGGCTAAATATTTAGATACAACCTAAATAGCTAATTAGAAAGCTAAATATTTAGTTTGCAAATTAAATATTTTTCCTTCCAAACTTTTTTAGTGAGTAATCTAACTATTTAGCTCCACACTAATTTCATAAATGAATTAATAATGTTAGTGCCATCCACACCTTGTCTCTTCTCAGATGTTTGTGTGTAAAAAAAACCCCAATAGTGTGTAATTTTCCTTTAAATTGCTAATTATGCCCTAATTTGTGTTGGCCAGAATCCAACTTAAATAAGTTGGTGGCTGTAAGCAGGAGTGTAATTATTTTATTCCTAGTGGCTGAATGCCTGCCCTGTGATTTCTGTTTTATGTTTCCCTTTTCTATAGGAACAAAGTTGGATTTGGTTTCATGAGACATGAATGACTTTATGCACCTTTTGCACTACATACATTTTGAATTTTTCCTCAAATACCCAACTTCAGAAAAATAAGTAATGAAAACAAAAGAATCTTAGTTTTAGGAGTGGGTGGGGTCACTTCTGTGTGTGTGTGTGTGTTATAAGGAAAAGATGTAAAATGTTTCTCAAGTTGATTTAAAGTATGGTAAAAAAAAACAACAACAAAAAATAAACACAACATATTTAAAAGATTTTCAGATTATAATTCATATAGTCGTTTCAATGCTTTCCAACCCGACGTTGTTGTTGTCTGATGAGGAACGATGATGGAATGAAACTCATTTCTGCTGCTATAAAAACTCTCGTTTTTAATTGGCTGCTTTCTCTCTTTGTAGTTTGACCACAGCTTCTTTGTTGTGGTGACATTTCAGAAAAACGCACAGACACCCAGAGCAACAAAAACATGAAATTTAAGAATGACTTAGGAGTGAAGATGCTGTCGGCACCATAACAACCAGTGAGTCACAAAATATAATTTTGTTTTAATAGAACCCAGAAATAAAACAAGCTGCTCATATTAGCATTCACCTCATTTCTTTTCTACTAATTCGTCTTAAACTGAATATTTAAAATCCTCCCATGCAGAAGGATTTATGTAAAATTCAGATATAAACTGTCAAACTTAACAATTTATCCATCAAAAACAAGTATATATTAAATAAAGCATTTTAATAAATTCTTAATAAAGCAGTTATCCCTGCTTTGATTCTTGCAATACAAGAAGAAAAGTTGATGTTCATTTTGTTTCAAAGGAGTGAAAAATGTGACAATAATCAATGTTTGAATATCCCATAAACTAAGCTGTATCACTGCTGAGCATCAGATAATTAAAAACGACATGGGAATATACAGCAGCTGTTAGTTTAAGCTGAGACGAAAGTAACCGAGCAATTGATTCAAAACGGACAAAAAAGGAAAGCAGAGCGAGAGAAAGAGATCTTAACTGAGATCAGATGGAGAAAAAGGTTTACATACAGCGTGGAGGTGACAGATGGAGAGATAGCAGAGAGGACAGGGAGAAAAAAGAGGGAGAGAGAGAGAGAGAGAGAGAGAGAGAGAGAGAGAGAGAGAGAGAGAGAGAGAGAGAGAGAGAGAGAGAGAGAGAGAGAGAGAGAGAGAGAGAGAGAGAGAGAGAGAGAGAGAGTGCGCTATGAGGAACAAATTCAACTCAGCGACTCGACTTGAGTCGGCCACAGAAGTTGGGAAAGTATTCTGTGGTCACTGCAACTATTCAGAAAATGTTAGATGGAGGGAGGGGATCACTGACTGCTCTCCCTGTATGGGTGTGTGTGTGTGTGTGTGTGTGTGTGTGTGTGTGTGTGTGTGTGTGTGTGTGTGTGTGTGTGTGTGTGTGTGTGTGTGTGTGTGTGGGTGTGTGTGTGTGTGTGTGTGTGTGTGAGAGAGAGAGAAAGGATGAGTTACAGAAAAAGAAGTATCTATCCATGTCTTTTACTTGCAGCCAATTATTTCCGTTAGATAAAATATTAAATGTGTAGCTGCGGCTCTGTTCTGTTAAGACGACAACATTCATTAGAGCAGGAAAATCTGTTTTACTAAACTTTGGGCAGGACATTATTAAGGGTGATATGGCCTTTGGGGCGGCTTTATTTCATATTTCCCTTTCTGTGGGAGGATGTGTGAATATACATGGGTTGTAAAACATTCTTTATTTGGGTTTGATTCTTAGCTGGAGCTTTTCTTGACGTGAGCATGTTTCATCCTTTGCATACAGAGGTTTTCTCCAGATACCGCGGTTTCTGCTTCACAGTCCAGAAACATGCATGTTTGGGTATGTGGCGATTGTAAATCTGAATGAAAGGAACGGGTTTCTTGTCTGTTAATGCTGACAAGAAGCATAACAATGGCACCTAAACAACACTGTTAAGGGCTTCCACAAGACACAATTTAGAGAGGAGCCACTTTTTAGATTTGTGACATCAAGTCACAAATTCTTCCAGTTTCTTATAAAGTATGAAGAAAATACCAAAACAATAGAGCTTGAAGTAGATAAAGCTGGATTTTGGTACCAACACAGAGACTTTTAAAAAGCACAAAATGTGACCAGGAATAAATGAAAGTTGATGCATCTCTCAGGTCCTGATTAGATCCTGAATTGATTCTTTGGTCATCCCTGTCTGATGCTACTGGCTATTAATGCTGATTCATTTAAACACCTGACACTTGATATTTGACCGATGGTTCAAGAAGATCTCAAGAAATGAAAAATTATTACAAATTCAGTCCATGCTACATGTTCTGAATGTGTCCCTGCTGTGAAGCGTTTGATTCAAACCATTTTGTTTCTCCATAAAAACAATGAGTGATTCACCTGCTGAGGCCTGAACACTCACAACGTCCTCCAGGCCCAAACGGACCTGAGCTGTGTGTGATCAAATGCCTCGATTGGGATTCCTGCAGAGGTCCATGGCCAGGAGGTTTTGGACTTTTGCTGGAGACACTGGAAACGGGAGCAAATTTTCATTTGATGAAGCAACTTAGACTTTTCAGCAATGGAAAGACTTTTAACAAAACTGAAAAATATTCTGTTACTCATATATGATGAGTCTTTGTGCACTGAACCAGACATGACCAGCGGTAGAACTAGCTGATCCTCATGATGACTGAACCGTGGTCACAGCTACACACGACCGCTTCACTCAAACGACATTTCTCACCTTTCTCATCGTCTCACAGTCCAAAAAAGAGCTGATGATGCGTTTTGTCTGCAGAGGGAGAAGAAAAAAC
Organism: Xiphophorus maculatus; assembly: GCF_002775205.1. Taxonomy (NCBI): domain Eukaryota; kingdom Metazoa; phylum Chordata; class Actinopteri; order Cyprinodontiformes; family Poeciliidae; genus Xiphophorus; species Xiphophorus maculatus. The sequence goes on from NC_036443.1 coordinate 29,394,021, forward strand.
ACACACAATCACAAAAAAACAGACTATTTGTGGATGCGCAGCGTGGAGAAGCCTGTGGATGTGTGTGGTCAATAACAATGCCCACACACACACACACACACACACACACACACACACACACACACACACACACACACACACACACACACACACACACACACACACACACACACACACACACACACACACACCACCATGCCACATTCACTGCATCCCACCATTGTCCTGCTGCACTTAACTGATCCAAAATGTAAACACATGTTGACACACGTGTTAAACGTGCTCTGCGCACTTAAACACATCAGCTGATAGGAATCTATATAGTGTGTGTGTGCGAGTGTGAAATAGAGGGCAGTTTCTGGGAATTGTGCTGCTGCCACAGTGGGGAGATGCTGAGAGCAGCAGGAGGGTGGAGTGTGTGTGCTTGTGTGTGTGCTCATTGTTTTCTCTTGTTAAAGATTAGCGCTCCTTTTCAGCCAGCCTAAGAGGCACACACACACACACACACACACGCTGCCATGTATATACCCAACCTGACCTATATCCAACTTTATGCTAACACAGTCACAGTAATGAGGGCAGACATGCTGACAGACGGACAAAGCATGTCACTTTGTTAAGGCTCTGATAGAAAGTGGCAGAATCTCATTTACTTCACTAAACTTTCTTGGACCTACAGATTGTTGTGATGCATGATCACATTTGTCAGAGAATTTATGTATGCATCTGCATAAGGTGAAGTTCAGCATTAAAATAAGCTCTGCAGGTGTATTTCCACCTGTCTGTTTGTTTCTATCTGGCAACAAACAGACATTGCAACAGTAAATACCTTATTTGCTCTCCAGACCCCTGATCTGTACATGTGAAAGACGACACATAGCTTTTTATTAGGCGTTCTATGTGAAACTGTGTCAAACATCTTGTTGGAATAGGGAAAAATGCAGAAGATGGTTATAATAATCAGTGACAAAGTCTGCAGAGTAATAAATGCATTTGGCTTGGAAATCCCAGCACCACACTTACAAATGTGACTGAAAATCCAGGCCAACATCCTATCAATCATAAACATGGAAGCAATTATTTAGTTGATTCTGAATCTGCATTTTGGATGCTTTCCTCAGTTAGTCCATTTACACGAGACCAAGACAGCACCAAGACCTGGATGGTCTCTGCAGGGCGTCAGAGGGGTCTGTTGGGATGCATCATGAACTCAGTGCACTCTGCGCTGCACGTGATGGAATGGGACGGCTCCCGCAACAACTTCATACAGAATCAAACGTTCAGCGTTGAGATCAGAGGGATTCATTATGATGGTTTCAGCATTTCCTACATGGAGCATAAAGGCGCCTGGAAGCAGGGGTGTCCTATAGATTGGTTATCTGAAAACGCTACAACTTCATTGCACCCACTGGCAGTGGACAATAAATACATCAAAGAACAATAGTTTATATCATTGGCTGTCTAAATGGGTACGAAATGTTCTCTTAGCAACTGATGCATAATTAGGATATAATATCCTGTGGAAAACACAAACCCCGAAATCAAACAACTGGCCAGGAAAAATGCAGCTTCGCTTTCAAGATTAACAATTGTTTTCTTTTATCATAAATGTAAATCATGAACATGTGGACCACTCAGCTAGGTTGGATTGGGGAGCAAAATTGCAACATTTGATATATTTTCAGTTGCTGCGGTTCCCTTTCTCACTGCACTGTCAAACCTACAAGTCCTCTAAACAACATGTTCCCCTCCGCGCCTGTGGAGGCGCTGCACCAAGAACTAATGGAGGAAATGACAAAATCTCTGAGGAAGACACTAAGCGCAACTTCCTTCTTCACAAAATGTAAACAAACATGTAGTGGCATCAGATTTTAGCAGTTGTAGGATTTCTCTTTTGTCTTACGTAAAAGACCATGAGCCATTTCTCCAGCTAGCACTAGGCTAGCACTTTGTTTTGGTTGTATTTACCCACAATGCCTTGTGCTGTAGTATACTTCCTGTTTTTGGAGTGCTCTCCGGTTCGCTTCGTGTTCACGTCCTTAGTATTAAACGTTAAAAGGTAGAAAGTATTAAAGATGGATGACTGCTTGACTAGCAGTTCAGTCCTCAGACCCTCAACCTACCAAGATGTTTTAGAAAGACTCTGCAAGGTGAGTGAGTTTTTCATTTTAGCTGTAACAACTGTAGCTAACGGCTAAAAAGCCTAAAACAGCTAAAGATCAATAACTGTCAACATTAGTTACACTTAGCTTTATTTTTTGTGACTGAAAGAAAATCAACACATCAACAAAGTTTTAATCCAAGTTTCCCATTTCAATCTACTTGTTGAATTTTGCAATTTGTCTTTGAATGCTCATTAACTCATGTTTGTGTGACATTCTTCAGAAAAACAAAACAAACCAAAGAAGGTAATGAGATGAAGCACAGATGCTTCTAAACCCCCACAAGACTCAAAGAGAGGAAACCGGGGGACACAAGGACAGGAAGACAAAGCAGGGAACAACGTTTTCACACCACTGAGAGCTGCTGCTATTCTTCTGTCTTCAATCCCTGAGGAGCAAAATCACTCAATCACAAACACACACATAAACACACACACACCTTGGTGATAACACAAAAGTCAAAACTCACATGATGGTAAAAACGCAATGTCACTTTCAAGTCTTTCATTTTAAATATGGTCTACAAAAATAAAAATAATAATATAAAACCTGTAAGGCTGTTTTAAAGTCTGGCCCAGACAACAGAAAGTATTGTTTCTGTAACTTAAGCTGCTTTTTCTGGCCCAAAGTTCAAATTTGGTTTTGTGAGTACATCCACTTTATTTGTCCAGGAAGATGAACCAAAATTAAAAGATTATTCAAAACAACAATAAACATAAAATTAATGCCAGAGAAAAGGAAAATCTGTGTAGTTATGAGAATGTGTGTGGACAAAGTATGAGTGAGAGGCAGGGGCGTGTGGAAGGGAAGTGTGTGGGAGTAGGGCTGCCAGTGCCTTCCCACACACACACACACACACACACACACACACACACACACACACGCACCCCCCCCCCCCCCCGCCCCCCCCCCACACACACACACACACACACACACAACCCCACGCCTGCTCACACACATCCTAAAACCCTCATAAAACCCAGAAGCACTCAGTCGGAACTAACACACACCCACTGCCCAGCAGTAGACCAGCGGACTCAGGCTGGTCAGGCCTGCTGTGACCAGGCCAAGAGGAAATCTTACACACACACACACACACACACACACATACCCCCCCCCCCCCCCACACACACACACACGCCACCTCACCCCAACTCTGCTTTTATTCATTCCGAGAAATAATTTGACAAATGAGGAAAACTGGATGTTAGATGTCACAAGAAAACAAAAACAATAGTGGAAATATTAGCAAGAAAAACCAAACACACTAATGCAACAGATTGATTTTATGTAAGCAATAATCTGAAGTTCTTTATATTTTAAATATTTATATTTTAACTAAAAATTCTCTCAAAAATGTATTCCATGTAGTTACTATGGACCAAAATAAATCCAGTATCAACTAACTAAGCATCTGTTGTGCAGAGTGTTTTAGAGCAGCAGAGTTCACCTGCTGAGGCACTGGAGACTAAAATAAGATCCTGGACTTGGAGAATCTCAAATTATTCCAAAAATCCACAAACGTCCTTTCATTTCTGCTGCCAGCGAAACAAGTTTGGCCTTTTCTGACGACAATCTTTCATTATCAGACAAGATTGGAAAATCAAGATAAGATGCTGATTTGGAAGTCCTTAGAAAGTAAAATAATATAAGGTGTTTTAGAGAAGTTCATAAATATTTCTACATTATCAAGCAGATAATTATCCATCCATCCATTTTCTAACACCCTTGTGTTGCTGGTGCCTCTCCAGCTAACGTTCTGGGCGAGAGGCGGGGTCACCCTGGACAGGTCGTCAGTCTGTCACAGGGCGACACAGAGACATACAGGACACACAACCATACACACACCTAGGGAGAATTTAGAGAGTCCAATTAACCTGACAGTCATGTTTTTGGGCTGTGGGAGGAAGTCGGAGAACCCGGAGAGAACCCACCATGCACAGGGAGAACATGCAGAAAGACGCCGGGCCGGGAATCGAACCCAGGACCTTCTTGCTGCAAGGCAACAGTGCTACCAACTGCGCCACTGTACAGCTCCAGCAGATAATTATAATATGATTAAAACCTCCTGCTCCATATGCATTTGCCCCTGCTTTATCTGCGTCTTACTTCTGCAACCCAAGCTGTGCAATTTGAGTCCATCACTCCAAGCCTTAGTTGGGTTGTGAAAATCTTAAACAGCTGCTCCCGCATGCAAACAAATCTACGGCGAGTATCGTTACTCATAACAGATCCTAAAAAATGCCAGAATCCCCCCCCCCAAAAAAGAAAAAAAGAATCACAGAGGCAGCAAAGCATCAAAGCAGACATACTTGACAAACAAACTGTGCTCTTATTGTGGTAATCCCTGGATCACTTATTCCAACATGAACGGAATCAATTGAGAAACTTCACTAAGTTCCCACAGATTTAGAATCATCTGGCAGCTGGGTCTAATTTTAACAATGTGTTTTACAGTGTGGATGTCATTTTGATGCGACGCGATGACGGCGGCACGCTTTTCTTTGGAGCTAGCACTGCTAACGCAGCCAGACAATTATTTGTAGGAACATCTGCCCGTTTTATTACATTTTATTAGCAGGCTGCTATTTAGATGGATAGAGTCATTTCAGATGGACAATTTATCAGCTTCTCCTGTAATGATGAGATGATTGTAGTTAAGCTGCTCATTTTAATGTAGAAATACAGAAAAAAAACTATCATACAACCATTATAAACTCCCTTTTTAAATGCTGCTGCATGCTAACTTTAACAGTGCAGAAAACCCTTTGATCAATTAGATAGGATTACTGGCACCTCTGTATTATTTTCACATATTGAACCCAGACTAAAATATTTAATAATGTGGCAAACTGTCATGCATATAAGTCCGGTGTCAGAGAGCTTTCATCCTGCAGATTTGTGTTTCCTCTTCCTCTTCTTTCATCTGTAAAAATACACAACTAATAAAGCTAAACTCCTGTAACACAATGATGTTATTGTCCAAAGCCGCACAAACAGTTTTGAAATATTGCTTTATTCACTGGGGCTTAACAGTTGGAAACACGTTTTCCTACCAAAGTCAGAGATGGAACTGGTTTGTTCAGATCATATTATGAAGTAAAAAAAAGCCTTAGGTTATTTTTTGTATACCAACAATCTATCAAGATGCATTTTTTTTCATTATTTTTGATTGTTTTAAGAGAAAAATAAAAAGACTTGTTTTATATGCTCCTGGCAAAGGTAAAGTAATGGATAGAGACCAACTACTGTGGATAAAATGGACGCATTCATTTGGATTATTTTATGGATTTAATATTAAGGCAGAACACAATAAATGAATGTCAGTGTAAAACCATTAATGTTTTCATAATTATTTATAACATTTTGTGTTGATTTATTGCTGAGGTTATCAAACAGCTGATGAATTGTAAATATTGAATTTCTATCTGAAAAACAAATGAAACTTTGGTTCATTGTTCCAGATCGGTCCAACCCCAGAATGTAAAAAAAAAAAGCTACACTAGTCTATAAAGGATAAAAATCTCACAGTGATTTCCGGGTAAAAATGTAAAATTTAAAACATACATTGGAAAAGACGATCAGGATGAAAACATTACATCACCAGCAGCTGCAAAACCAAACATGAAATCCCCACAGAAACACAAATCAATCACAGTTTTTCACTTTTCATATTTTCAGGCGACTATGGGTGCATAAACGCTCATATTTATAGACTCAAAATAAAAAACATGCGGCTCTAATAACATGCACTCTCACAGGTTAGTGAAACATCTAAACAGGCAGGAAAAATAACTTGTCTGAGGGTTGTACATCTACGATGCAGCATCAGCAGGAGTGAACCCGTTAAAGATCAGCATGAAGAATCCTGCATGTGGAAGACAGATGGAGGTTATTAATAAAAACACGAGGAGTATACAGAAGAGTTTGTCTGTCTGGGAAAATGCCTCCATCTCCATCCATCATGTTTACAGAACTTTGCGTAGGCCATCGCTCATCAGAAAAGATTTTGAAGTTGGAAGAAAATTCTAGGCATTATTAAAAACATTATTATGTCGTTACTGAAGGATTTTCTGCTAAATTCAAACTGATCTTTGCAGATAGGACCAATGTATCTACCTACATTAGTCGCTTTAGTCTCCTGGTCTCCGTGTGGAATATTCCTGGTACCCCAGATCCTGGTTGCAGTGGCGTTTGCTCTATGCATTGTGGGTAACTTCCGGAGAAGCATTTATTCTGTGAATGAGATCAATGTGGCCTCTCTTCTCTTGATGCATGGATTCATTCAGGTAACCTCTGACGCCAGGAAGTCCTTCTCTGCTTCAACTGGATCCACAGGGCCTCATCTGGAGCAGGAAGTGCCCACTTTCCTTCATCTCCAGCTTTTCATTTTGACCTTCACACGCCACCAGGAAGTGTCCTTTCTGCCCAAACTAGATCTATAGAGCAACTGCAAGTTATGATGGGAGACAGGAAGAGCCCTCTCTGTTGGATGGATGGAGCCATTCTTATTTCCTTCAAAAATCCGGCCAACTATTGTGTTGAGGCGGTAATTCGTCCTCATTGTTGGTAAATGAGTCCGGCAGCCGCTGCATCACTCGCTGAAATCACAACATCAGCCGACCCGTTCTGCTGTGAAGTCACTTCGGCTGATGCCAGATTGTCTGAGGGGCAGAAGCTTCAGGTGTATTTCCTAAAAGTAACACTTTTAGAAGAGAATCGATAGATAGATCTTCACTGAGTAGAAATGAAGACTATATTTGTGCGCGGTCTCATTGGCGTTCATATATTTCTTCTTAAAATATGTCTGCTTAGAAATAATGGAAAGGTATCAAGGCATCTTTTATTTCCCAATTTGTTTTCAGTCAGCAGAAAAAAACATTCACCAAAATCCTGTGTTATTAGAATAACATCCCGTGTTGGGATGTGGTGGCCGTCCACCACCGTCCATCTGGACCATCCAGGGTTGCACAGCAGTCATCAGTGAACAAGTCTGTTTGAAAATGAATCTTCATGTACGGCTGGGCCCACTGGGACCGGTTCTGCTTGTTAGCTCTGGTTAGGGGCCCAATAGTAGCTTCATGCACCGCAAGCCTCTGGAGGATCCTCCACCTTGAGGCTCCAGCAGCTTCAAATAACTGTTTGCTGCTTTGTAAGGGCATTTTAACAGCTGCTCTCTTAATCCGATGAATTTGTCTAACAGAAACCTTCCTCATTCTGCCTTTACCTGTACAAACCCATCTTTGTTCTGAATCAGCCACAAATCTCTTCACAGTACGATAACGTTTCAGTTTACGTTAAATATCTAATGTTTTCAAATGGCACTACACTATCTGATGATTTTCATCAGCAGAGATCCTTTCTCTTTCCCATATTGCTTGAAACCTGTGGCCTGCTTAATAATGTGGAACATCCTTCTTAAGTAGATTTCTTTTAATTGAGCTCAAACAAACTAATCAACCAGCTCTCTGAAATTAATCATAGTGATTCAAAGAGCCCTGACACACAAAACCATCTATAAATTTAATAGCACAACAAAATATTTAATCTTTATGACACTTAAATGCAATTTGCATAATAATTTGGAACAAGGTGTATAATATTTTATTGTTATTGAAGGTGAGAATTTGTTCTCAGTAAACTTACCTGGTTACATAAAGATTAAATAAATAAAAAATAAAAACATAACTACTCAAGAAGATGTACTTAAAAAGACGGTAACAGCAGGTAAAAATAAATCTATTGGTTCTGCATCTTATTAAAGCAAATCCGCTGCAGGTGGAAGGACTGGCACTTTTTTATAGCGATGCACCGAGTTTTCTGTCCAATCACTGATTTTTAAAAAGCTTGACCTGACGATTCCTGATTATGTCAGAAAAGTTGCTAAATATAGCAGCAAACACTGCTGTTCCCACTGAAACACGGCTGTTTTTAATAGGAATACAGATGCATAAAAATGTGTATCACAGCAATCACAGAGGGAAAAAGAACAAATAATGATCAGCAGAAAAGTGAAGAAGGGATGAGACAAAGAGGAGGATCAGTTTCTGTGCTGCAAAGACAACAAGAATGAAAACAAATGAAAATTAGGAAAAGTTGACAGAAAAGACTTCAGGAAAACTGAGTAATAAAACAATGAAACTGGGTATGAAAGATATGACAACACAAAGAAGTGAAAATATGGACAGCAGAGAAGCTAGAAGTTGAGAAAGAGTGAAAAAAGTTTCCTGGAGCAAACAAGCATTCTGGTAGAGTCTGACAGACTGGCAGTCGGTAAAGTTACTGGAGATCTTTGGCCTGAGGAGAGATCAGCTGCAATAAGAAACTTTATTCACTCATCTCAACTCCAGAGGAGAGGCTGAAATCTGGATGAGGACAGAGGGAAAGTTACAAGCAGGCGGCGCTGTGCGTGGTTTAGATCACATGGAGCATATAGAAATATGAAAGATTTCCATCCATTTCTGCTTCTCACTGCAAACAACATCTCTGCTATTTTACTTTGTTTTAACTTGTGTCCCATAATGAGGTTTACCTTTAATTCATTAAATGTGTCAAAATTCTGTGCAGTCGTATAAACAAATTAATATGGATTTTAAAAAGTAGTGAAGTAAAAAGGAGAGGCAACCCCTTCACGGCCTCCATGACCTGCGTAAAAAGATGTTTTTGAAAAACTTCAATTGAACATAAAAATCTGTCGTGATGCTTGATTGGCCACTTAGTTAGAAACATTTTCTTGAAGCTGATTTTGATAATATAATTTCTTTTGAAATTGTTTTTTTTCAATTTGACATTTTGTGGAATGGACACGAGAGGAAAATGTATTAGAAAATAAAATAACTTAATACTGACATCTAGTGGAAGACGGGAGGAACACACAAGTCCAAAAACGGGCTTCCTTGATAGAAACAGCAGCATGCTCCAGATTTAATGAGACGTGTTGCTTTTTTAAGCAGAAATGTTATTCATAGTTTTTCCTATTTCAGATTTCACACAATTTCAGAATAAATGTATCAGTATTTTACTGAAATGAATGCTTTCATATTTGTAATGAATAGTTTCTTAATGTTAGGAGAGAAAATTTAGAAAATAAACATGTAAGAGCATCTGTAGATTTAAAACTCTGTGGACTATAAAGTCATATATCAAAATATTTCTGTTTGATTGAAGCAAAATTTCACTTTATTTTATATGAACAGTAAATTTACTGAAATTTCTTAGAATTATCTGTGTAATCTAATGTAAACTCAAAAGCTCCAATGATGTTTTTCCTCTTTTATGAAGCTCATATTTTCTTTTTCATACATAGCTCAGTCTGCAGCGTTGGTTAAATTCCTCAGACGAACCCAGGACTTGGAGAGATCATCAGTTCTGTTCAGCAGGAGACAATGCAAACCACGCTGAGTCTGTTCCTTTGATTTGTGGCTGTGAAACTGGCAGATACTCCTCATCCGGTACAGAGGTTTTATGATGAGGGCAGCAGGCATGTTCTAAAAGATGGAGCACCTCTTTGTTGACAACAATGTTTAGCAGAGAGTCTCTACTGAGCTCGAAGCATCGTAGTGGTGGAGGAGAAGTTACAGCTATGACAAAAAAACTGTTTACTCGCTGAATATTCCATAAACATCTCATAAAATAGACCTAAAATGATTTACTTTAATCAAATTTTTGCACATATTTACTACAGAAATTACATCATGTTTCCAAAATTTTCCCCAAGGTAAAGCCAAGACATATTACATTAACACATATTTTTATGAATTATATTTATTTTTGTCTGCATAGGACTTGAAAAAAGTTCTCCAGTTTCTTTTTTGCGTAACAGTGAATATCCTCCTGTAAGGCACGATACCTACTATTTTGCGAATAGAAACCCTTATTATATCTTTCATTTTAATATATTGCTTACAAATATTTGTACTAAGTTATTAGGACTAGATTATGGTATTTAATATTTTCATCATGTAAAAATAAAACGTTACATTTTATAATATTTTTGTACATTTACTACCAAATAAAATACATTTCATATACAATAACATGTGCACACTTTTTACATTTTATCACTATAATTTTATTTATTCGTTTATGCCCCTCCTAAAAATGTGTAAACGTTTTATTCTAACATAATAGGGAAAAAATGTTGAGACTCTAGTTGCCAGATGAGTTTTACTTCCATATATTTTAATAAAAAGCCACAAACATATGTTGAAATCGGTTATTGCTTATTTCCCACAAAGAAACTTTCCATTCACAAAATGCCTTTTATGGAAATACAATTTTATTTTAGTTTTTTCATTGTGCTGGTAGTTATCTTTAGTAATCTGGAGAAGCTGGGTTTTGATCTTCCTGCGCAAACTCCATTTCCCATCGTCCCTCGGTGTCACATCACAACAAACGAGAGAGCGAGAGAGAGACAGCTGGGAGAGAAACCGACAGGCTGCGTGGAAAGAAGGACAGAAAAAGAGAGAGATTTTTTCCCCGCTTCTTACATGGAGCTTTTCGCCGCAGCAGAGCAGCTGAACTGACGAGGAAGAGTCCGCAGAAATGGCCAAAACGCAGGAGGTCGAGCGCATCGCCAAAAAGCTGGATAAAATGGTGCACAAGAAAAACACGGTAAGAGCACAAAGCAGTTGCTGCATCCGCGGAATGAGAGCAGCCATCAAGTGATGAGTCCACCTTTAACCGGAGAGGGAGGGAAGATTCTGGAAACGGGGACAGCGGCTTTTAACGCCGTTTGTTCCCGGTCTGTCGGAGAAAAGGTTAAAGTTTCTGATAAAAACAAGCCGAGTTTTCTGCCTTTTTTAAAGTGGTTTGTTAGTTCTGAATCTCGGCAGCCATTGGTCAGAAAGTTGTCATTTAAATAAACACACGCACCTGGAATTAGTTACGTCATCACTTCAGTTGGTTTACGGTTTTATTTTTCTTACCCTGAATTAACGAATCAACTTGTGTTTGGTTATTGTGTCACTGCGTTGATAATATTGCTTTAAAAGTGTCATAACCAAAAAAAAAAACAACAAAACCACTAACTACTTAATTAAAATGACCAAATTAATGCTTATTAATTATTAAATTGATGTTCATTTCATGTGTTGAAACATGTTTGGCCCTATAAAGTTGCTTAAAGCTAATGCTATCCGTTAAATTACTAACTTTAGGTTGCAGCTGCATTCAGTGTCTCCATTCATTTGGCTCAGACACAAGAAAACGGAATCAGCCGCTAAACCAGTGCTAATATTTTACATAATTTGCTCTCATGAACCTTTTTAAAAACTGTACTGTATCAAAATATTTGATTGTTTTATTCACCAGCAAAAAGAGCTCATGTGGGTAAATAAATCCAATATTGCTAAAACTGCATAGAACAGTAGAAGTAGAAATAATTAAAAATTCTTTGGTATAACTATGTTCTGTGTTTGGATAGAAAGCTGGTTATTCATCTTGGTAGGTTGGTGTTATATTTAGAGGGTAAGATGTGAACCTAAAGCTTTCCTTCTTTGAAGGACGGCGCTCTTGATTTACTGAGGGAACTGAAGAACATGAAGATGTCTCTGGAAACTCTGCAGGTCAGTCTGACCTTCGTGTTTTCCTCTTCATTCTGCGTCTTGCTGATCCACTTTCATCACTAGCAGGCGCTGGCTGTAGGTCCCAGGATGGTATTTCAGGAAGTTTAGAGCTTCTTTTACCATCTTCCTGTTTGCTCTCATGGTCAGCAGACAAACCAGGGCATGTTAGTAGGTTTTTGTAGCATCTAATCTACTTGTCAGAAAACATTTTGCAAAATGTAGCAATATGACCGATGACTTACCTGAATGTACCTGAAATTCTTGTGAAATGACATATATTCTCTGATGTCTTCTATCACAAAAGGAAGGGATTATTTTCCTTTTGTGCAGAGGTTATATGTTTTACTGATGTCTTCTATCACAAAAGGAAAGGATTATTTTGTTGGGGTTTTTTGATCGTTGTTTGATTCTCTTGAACGTCTGAATTCAGTCAACCAGAGTTGGGATGTCAGTGAACGCGGTGAGGAAACAGAGTTCAGATGAGGAAGTTCAGACTCTGGCCAAAACTCTCATCAAGTCCTGGAAGAAACTCCTGGGTGAGCGCCGCCTCTCTGTGGACTAGTCAGTAACTAGTCCGTAACTAACTAGTTCACACATGAACGGTGATCCACCGGTTAGTTTTCCGTCCAGGTAGTGTTCAATGGATCATTTCTCAGACTCACGATTGTTTTGTTTTCCTGATTCAAATAGTAGAGCGAAAAGTTTTAGATTTGAATCTCCAAAATTCACTTGAAGAAATGTTATTCTTGTGTTCATGTTGGTGTGTGTGTGGGTGTGTGTGTGTGTGTGTGTGTGTTTTCTGTCTGCAGATGGTGCAGAAGGGAAGCCTGATGAGAAGAAGAAGGAAGGCTCTCTTGTGAGGTCGACGTCTACCTCCAAGGACTCTGGCTCCACTGAGAAGAGGTTCTGACCAGCATGATGCTGCCTTTGGTTACAGTTATTCAGAGTTACTGTCTGTGATGATGAAACTAAATTACAGATTATATCTTATAGTTGTCTTAGTAGAGTCCTGAAAGTTGTCTCTGTTTCATAGCAGCCATGTCTTTTCTCATCATCTCATTTCATAGCAGTGAGAAGTCTGTGGAGACCCCGACCGTCCCGCACCGGTTCACCTCATTCCCCCCCGCCCCCGTTACTACGGACAACGTGCGAACCAAGAGTCGAGAGCTGCTGGTGGCGGCTCTGCAGACTGGAGGTGAGAACATCTTTAATCTGAGTTAAACCTCGACTTTAATCCCTGAGTTATTTGCTGCGTTGCTTAATTTCTTGTTACCTGCTCACTTGCTAAATTGGTTAATTGGTTAATTGGTTTTACTTGACCCCTCTCTAAAAATGTTTTCGTCAGTCCCTGAAGAAATAATAATAATAAAAAACCATGTTGTGTGTTTCAGATGACTTCAAGGCCGCTGGAGTTGACTGTGAACATCTGGCAGCACAAATTGAGGAACATATCCTTCACATTTAATTCATATTATAGAACCAAAAATGAGAAAATTCTCCTTTTTATTCAGTTATTTTCTAATTAAACATGAGTGTTTATATGAGTGCCGTGCAGGATGGGGCAGTTCTGACTGAGCTGAACATAAATCTGACCCAAAATATGATAAAAGGTAGTTTTTATCAATCAGGACTTTGATTAGACCACAGTAACATTTTGAATCTTCAGTTTCTTAAGCCACAATTAAATTTTTTTTAGTTTAGATGGATCCAGTGCTAAACCAAGTATGGTCCATCCTGTTTTGGGTGAATAATTCAGTTTGCAAGGAGCTGGTATGTCTGGAACAACCAGCAGGGGGCACAAGAGGAGAGTTCATAAGTAGAGCGACTCCTGGTTTTCTAATCCTACATGCTGTGACTTCCTAATTGTGGAGTAATGATATTTAACTCTCTACCTGAGACCTGCTGGGATGAGACTTGATGCTGAGACGGTTTTAGTTTCTTTCCTTATTGATATTCTGTTGACACATGTTTAAACAGTCCAGACTGGAACTGAAAAAAAATCCTTTGCTTTTATAGAAATGTTTCACTTTCTGCTAGTCAGTGCTGATACTTTTATTTAAACGTTTCTGAAGCATTTCTTTTTGATATCTGATTAAACTTATTGGTTCTCCCTGTAGTTGGTTTTCTGTTACTGGTTTCATACCAATCATCGATTATATCTGCAGAGGATCATCAGGGCTGAGCTTCCTTCCGTTCAGGAATTGTACAGACCTAGACCTAACATCTCAGCAGACCCCACACATTCTGGATACAAAGAGTTTAAACGCTGCAGACATCGTCCCCATTCCTTCTCAGTGTAGATGTGTTTTAGTCCTTGACAGTTAACTGTCCTCACGGATATTTCAGGAGTTCAAATCCACAGACATGAAGTACAAGACGCGCCTGCGGAGCCGCATCTCCAACCTGAAGGACCAGAAGAACCCGGAGCTGAGACGCAACGTCCTGTGTGGGAGCATCGCACCTGAACGCATCGCGTCCATGACGGCTGAGGTGAGTCCGGCAGACTGCAGACGCTGATGGGTTCAGTGTCAGCTGGTAACCGTGGGAGACGGCTGTTGTTGTGGGTGTGATTCCAGGAGATGGCGAGCGCAGAGCTGAAGCAGATCAGAGAGGCTCTGACCAAAGAGTCCATCAGAGAACACCAGCTGTCTAAGGTTGGCGGAACCGAGACAGACATGTTCATCTGCAGCAAGTGTCACGGCAAGAACTGCACGTACACGCAGGTACGGAACCAGAGTCCGCCCTGGAGGAACCCCAGGCTGCGTTCTGCTTTCATCCGTTGGTCCGGTTTGTTTCCAGGTCCAGACCCGCAGCGCCGACGAACCCATGACCACCTTCGTTCTGTGTAACGGCTGCGGCAACCGATGGAAGGTGAGGAGACGTTGGGTTTTCTCTCGCGGGTCGTTTCAACATCCTCTGAGGGCAGTTTGATGTTTTACCACAAGGTGGCAGCAGAGACTGAGCTCACGTTTCTTCCTCTTCACTCACCTTCATGTTTCTCTCTTTCATCTTTCTCTTCATGTCCTCTGTTCCTGTTTTCTCCTCAGACTTTTTCCATTGTTTCCCCCCACCATCCCTCCTTCCTCCTTCTTCTTCAGTTTCATCGACTCGTCCTTCTCCCTCCTGCTTACGTCTCCGACCTCTTCCCTTTCCCTTTCTGCCTCCTCAGTCTCTCCACCTTTCCCTCCATATTAGTCCTTCCTTTCTTTTCTAGTCCTTCATCCCTCCCTTATTTAGCTGCTGGCTCTGTGTCGAGGTGAGCTGACTGATTTCACTCACTGATCCTCCGATAGAAATGATCAAAAAGCCGATTTTTAGGAATTGAAATAACCCACCAGCTGGATGTTAATGTTATAGTTGGACAGTTTGTCACAGTTTTTTCGGTGCATCTCTTAAGCGGTTGAGACTGCAAAGGTTGAGTTTCACTTCTGAGTCTCAGAGCTTCACAGAACTGCTTCCTTTGAGTGAAATTGTTTTAATTAGTTCAGCGTATTAAATCTGAGATAATCACTCCTAACCTGCAGGTCATCAGCGTTATTCTAGTTCTACCTGAATGTTCTTAGACGACATGGAGAGTCTTCTGCAAGAAAATTTCTCAACATTTTCTATTACAAAATGAAGGCAAAAACATTAAGGAAATGTCATAACCACATTAAATGAATGTGTATTAGAAAGATTTCTGTTCAGTGCCTGACATTTGCTGCGTTGTCACAAACTTCAGCACGCAGTGAACCTCCAGTAAAATCTGCAACTATCCAAGACTTCCTCTCAAAACTCTAACTGCCTGTTTGAACAGTTCAAACACCAAATATAGTTTATATATATAACTGTCTTAGCAGTTTCAAGAAAATTAAAAATTTTCTTGACAAACTTCAGTAATTCGAGTTCCAAAAGTTGTAAGTTTTGAGACTCAGAAATTTCCAAAGTGACTGAAATCGGAGCTGGTTGGCAGTAATTTTAGAACCGATGTCTCTGGTTTTATTGCATTTTGAAGAAACTTTAACTGCACCAACTTGTAGGTGCAGTTAATTAGGTGAACTCTAATCACCCCTTTTCTCTTTCTCTTCACAGTTCTGTTGAAGATGTGTGTATATGTGTGTGTGTGTGTGTGTGTGGTTGTGTATATTATTGAGTAAAGAAACAAAGTCAGTAAATAATTAAATTTGAATTTGCAAAATATTTTTTTATTTTGTAGTTTCTTTTTTACAAATGTAAGACTAACAGTTGTAATATACTAAGATGAAAATATTGAGAAGTTTCTGTTTGGTTAGTTTTGTATGGAGCGAGCTTGAAGCACATCTACAGTTAGGCTTGGTAAAAGTGATGATGATGATGATGCCTTTCTTTGCCTTGTTTTCCTGCCATGTATTTTTCTTCTCACACTTATATTAAAGTTTCTTTTGGATTAACATCCAGCCTCTGATCTATTTTCTTTATTTGTTTGCTTTTATTGAAAGAGTAAAATTCAGTGAACTGTTGGAACCGGTGGAATTCTGTTCCTTCCCAATTAATCAGATGAATCGATTATTGAATTAATTGTCAACTAACTTATTGATCAAATACTAATAATTAACTGGAGTCAGACTCCAGTAAGGTCATGTGATTAAAGAAAATAAGGCAGAGCAATAATTAAGCCAAAACTGTTCAAATGTATATAAATTTTGCACTCAAGATAAAAAATAGCTTGTTTGTAAATATGTTCTATCCAGAACTATAGTAGTAGTGTTAGCTTCACCTGGTTCAAATTATAAAAACAAATAATCTCCTATTAAGCAACTTTTGCCTTAATTTTGGTTAATCCAAATTCTTCATAGGTTTTCTTTTTTAGCTGCAGATGCATCCTTTGCTTCAAATGATCAGGCGTTGGCTAAAGTAATTCTGTTATTTCATTTTAGGACATAAAATGTTTTCTGACTTTAAAAAAATATATACTTTCATGCATTTCTAGTGTGAAATAAGCTTAACTCGTTAAATAATAATTCTTCAGAACATCACGGGGTTTTTTTTGTCCAATTAAATGCCAGAATAATCAGTTACTAAAATAATTGTTAGTGTCAGCTCTAGTCAAAAGAGTAGGAGAATATATGAAATGTTAACCTTCAGAGCAATACTAATATCGGATATTAATATCGGCTCAGATTTTTGTATTGTTGAATTTCTACTTCTTTTCAGACATTTTAAACAGAGAGAGTCAATGTGTGGTGGATAATAATATAAGTTAAAGACCAAGTAAGGATCAAAATTCTAATAAACTGCTTGAATTTTTTAAGAAAAGGCTGCAAGAGCTGCTCCATGCAGGTGTCAGAATATTATCAGTCCTTCAGAGGATACTGACTGTGACTGTAAAAAAAGAAAATATTCAAGTGACGGTTGAAGTAAATCACGCTTCCAGGAGAAAGCCCAGTGACGCTGGCAGTTCCTCTCAGCGATGGCGGCGGTGGCGAGCGTGTTGACAGAGGAGATGAGAAGTGGTGAGAAAGCCGAGCGCAGAAAGTTCCTGCAGTGTTTGTTGTGGAAACAGCGCTGAGCTCTTCCCATACATGAGCATGAGCGGAGGAGGCGGAGGGAGGTGATGACTCTTCCAGGCTCAGGGCTCTGATGTTCCACGCTCTGCTCGCCATCTTCTGCCTGGATGGAAACGCGGCCGACGGCACGCAGTGGACGACACAAACCAACCCACAGCAACTGTTAGGCTGTTAAAGAACGGCTCGAATTGAAGAAACTCACAAATGAAGGTGACTTTTCCAACCATGTCTGAAGTCGAGTCGCAGCTGAAGGATGCTAATCCTTGTTTCTGGTAATAACTGGAAATACGTTTTCCCATCCACCTCTGCTGACCCTCCACAGGGTTCAGCAGGTACGGAAAACAAACGCTCTAAAACTTTTCCATGGCATCACCCCAAACAGCTTCAGCTTGTTCTTAGCTTATTGCATTTATTTAGCATAACTGCTGCCTCATTACTACTGATTAAGGTTGGTAATAAGGTATCAGGTATTGACTTAATCAAATCAGACATTTTGTCAGTTCTCTCCCAAAATAAGAAGCAAACTGGGTTACATTAATTTAGCAAGGAAAGCAGATGCACAGAAAAACCATTAGAAGTTTTGAATCTATGATCCTGTTCCTACAAATCAATTCGACCACTTTAGTTGTTTACTTAAAACAGTTCATGCTTAACTTATTGTTGAGTAGGTCAAAGAAAAGTAGTTTTTGAAATATTTCTTTACACGGTGGGTACTTTTGAGCTGAAGCTTTTGGTCCACATAACAAAAAATCCTGCTTTACAGGCTATAATAACAGGTTATTAACTGTTTATAAAGTTAATCTTACTGTAAAGTGGCAGATGAATAACTCAGTGAAGGTAATTGTAATATTTTTTCTAAACAGTAGAGCAGTTGAGAAAAGCCTTCACAGATTTGAAAACGTAAAGCCTTCCAGCCACTCCTAATGAAATGACTGAATAGATCAGCCATTTGCATTAAAATACCACTAGAGGGCCAATATTGCATCAGTGTGTGATTTTGACACCAACAGCTCTGGGTTTCCTCCTCCATAACTCGATGAACCTCAACTGTGAAAATTGTCTATCCTGCTGATGACATCATTTCTTATCCTGTCCAATCAGAATCCTACCGTTTCACCTTTTCCTTTTCAGCCATCTTTCTGTCAGAGATCACCAGCTGTCACTCTTTTTCTCCATCCTCTCCACCCAGCCTCTTCACGCCTGACCTGCTGATTCCGATTCTGTCCCATACCAATTTTTTGTGTCACTAAATATAGTAACATAGTCACTAAATTGACAAAAGTGAGTTGACTAAATAGTGCGCGTCTGTTTCATGGCGGACCAAATGGAGATGGTGGCAGGTTTTCAGGCCTTTGTAGAGGCAGATAAGATCGTTTTGACATCAGTAGCAGCCCAGAGGTTGTATTTTGTATTTTTCAGGCATATATTGGCTTTTTACAGCACAGTCAAGTACGATATGTTACCTTCAGTTGTTTTAAAAGGCGCCACATATCAAATATAACTTAAAACAAATTTGACACCTTAAAATTGGGTATCTGTCTCTTTAAGAAACTCCTGCTCTTTCCAGCATGTCATCACAGCTTTTTACAGCCGTTCATTAATGCTCTTAGGTGTAGTGCCTAAACTAGTTTTTAGGCACCCCAAATGGTTGCTATGGGAGATTAAAGGATTTGTCAAACATGCATGAAAACATGAGGGAATCATATTATAACATGGTGTATAAAAGTTGGCTTTAAAAAGCACTGTCTCTTTAAACTCATCCACCTTCTGTGCCTGTGCTCCTCCAGGACCTCTGCTAATGAGCTCAGATGATCTGATCAGTTTGCATGAGCAGAAATTAAAGCTTTAGGTTTTATTCCTAAGATATCAGCTGCAAAGTTTTTACTACTTGTTGAAGAAAAACAAAATCTGCCTCTAGTATTTTGATGTCTTATCCAGCCATTTTGGTGCTACTCCATACATGCATGCATGATGTTTGGACATTTGTGTATGTGTGACACACACTTGAGAAATCCCAAACAATAGCAGCTCAGGTTACAGTGAACTGTGGGAAAGAAAACAGGCACACAAGCTGCAAAATGACAGTTTGATAGGTTGTGTGAAAGAAGGTATGTGCTGGTTTCCTTCAGGAGCGCAGTGTTAGCAGTATAAACACTGCTAACTCTGCTCAGTTCATGTTCACTTTCACTTCAAACACGGCTCACTGAAATGTCACCTCAGGAAATGGACTGCAGTGTTTTTTCTCTGCTGGAAACCTCAGAGACCAGTTTTAGATTTGCTTCTGGCCTAATTCATCTTGTCAGAACTGGTAAAAGTGAATTTAAGCTGGTTGCTTTCTGGAAAGCAGCCATCTTTTATGCAGTCAACACAGGTTTAATAGGGTTGCGTTTGGGGACGCTGGGAATTCTAGTGTTCGTTATTCTTTCCCAAAAAGGTTTTTGTTCATTGGAGGAAACAAGAGTACCAGGAGAGAACGCAATCATGCACAGGGAGAGCCTGCAATCCAGAACCTTCTTGCTGCAAAGCAACATTTTTCCAACAGCGCCGCCATGGCAACAGCAAAATCACCAAAAATACCTGAAAAAGAATATCCACATTAAATCAACCGCTGCCCTTTCATCCAGTAGAACATGGCTTCCAAACTTTTTGTCATGTGGGACAAAATTCTTGAATCAAAAATACTGATGGGCCAATAAGACAAAACTAATTCAAGTAAATAAAGTTGCCCAATTTTTTTTTACATTTAAATTGATTTTGCATGTTTGCTTTACTAAAATAATGGAATCCTGTTTTCATATTATTTTAGGCTCAGTTAAATAAATTTATTCTCAGTTATAAGAACAGGATTTGAGTCACTTTCTATCAAACCTACTCTATACAATTAAACTGTAGAGTGAAGTTGTGTCTACTTGTATTGCAAACTTCATTTAAAAAATAAAAAATCTCACAAAGAACTTTTCTGGACAGGTTTTAGTGTGATGTCCAGGCCGTTTCCACACTTCTCCGTTTGGATCAGATGATGTTGCTGTGTTCAGTGACGTTGTGCTTTAACTGCTGCATCACTTTTAGAAACACAATGATTTCATCCTTTACTTGAAAAAGCCGTAATAAAAACTGAGAAGGAATCTGACCAGCATGACCAGTAAAACCAAAACGTCTTCTTCGTTGGAGACCAGAGTATTTTATGTTTGTTCTAAATGATCAGATTGAAATGTTTCTGTTTTATTAAAAACACCAACGCAGAACAAATGACACCGCTACTCACTGGATGCTCAAGGGTTTCCATTTATATCTGTACAATTAAATCACAGTTTTAACAAAATATAAAATAAATAACATTAACAATACTAAGGTAAATGCATTCTGAGTGACCAACCTGGTAAAAGACTCAGGTAGCTCTCTTTTTTAATATTTAAATGGTCCGTCTGCCGTTACAGGCACCTACAAACGTTTGTTCTCCTCACACTACATTTCCCAAGAAGCACCGGGGTTATGCATACCATCTCATACAATAGTTACCTTGTTTTCATCTCTGTATGTTTTTTTATCAGCTCTTTTTCATGAAATTTTTTTTTTTTTTTGCACCTGGGATTTTTTCTCCCACCCCTCTTTCTGAACTGACCAACCACAGATCAGCCCGCCTGCAGCCAATCAGGAGCAGGCGTGCAAGTGGGCATCAGACAGTGGCGTGGTCAAAGGTGAGAGGTTACAGAGGTCAGCAGCAGCAGTGCCCAGGTAGGCCACCCTGGTGTGTGTGTGCGTATGAATGTGTGGAGGTGTGTATAAATATTTGAATTACTATGCTTACTGGGACTGTTCTGAAGGTATGTTTTGATTTTTGGGGGATTTTTAAAATGCAGAACATTTAATCATCCTTGTTTGTTTTTGGCTAATTAGATCTACATGAGGGTTTTTGTTCACATCTGTGAGATTTTTAGGCTGCAGTAATGTTATCCACCAAAGGTTGCACAATAAACTGGCCACTTTTCTAGAAAAGACACAGAAAAGATGTGGATTTCTGCAGCTAATTAGCCTGAAACCTTCCCAGTCTGAACCAAACTGGTGTGTGTCCCAGTAATGCCTCTTGATGCTTCTTCTATACACACTGAGGATTGTACTGTCAGAACCTTTCTGCCATCTAACAGTTGGAGTTATTTAATTTTTTTGACAAATTGCACTCATAACTACAATCTACTTAACCTAGCATCTGCTTGACAGAAGAAAAAAAACACAAAACAAATTTTTCTTTAATATAAATGCAACTAAATTGAGACAGGAAGATGTTATTTCTTGAGGCCACCATACTGAATTATGAGACCAGGTTTGGAAAGAAATTAGACTTTAAGTTGTTTTCATTAGACACTGCAACACTAAATAAGCACATCATTTTTATATCACAAACCTGCCATAATATCAGGCTGCACATAGATTTAGCCTCCATGTCAGGGGCGTCCAAATGTTTTGTCACATTGACCAAAATCACTTGAGTCAAAAAAATATAGAATTTTTAAAACAATTTAAAATTATTTTATGACCTTTTTTCTTGCTCAACAATAACCTAAACCTACAATAATTAAAGAAAACTTCCAATTTGTACATTTTTTCAGCTTCACTGGGACAAAAAATGATTTTAGTCTTAGATCAAATTTTGCCATATTAATTGATAAGTTTAATCAATTAAAAGCAGATTTTAGGGAACCAAGTCACTACATAAATGTGTTCCTATTTCCTATAAAGTCAAAGAGGTTGCAAAAAGCATGGTTGTAAAAAGATGAATACTTTCTATTTCATCAAACATTTTCCCACATTGGAAGATTTTAATTTGTTTCTAATGATTTTGCCCTAATTCAAAGCAAAAAGTCTCAATTTGCATCAACCACCTACACAAGTTAGCAGCCAAACTAATGTAATTTTTGAATTATATTTGGGGGCCACACCAAATCATCCCAGGGGCCACATATGGCCTCGGGCCGCACTTTGGACACCTCTGCTCCGTGTCTAATTTTTTCATGTGTATTAGATGGACTGAAAAGCTCAATAGTTAATGTGCAAAGTTAAGATTCATAAAAAATAAAACACAAGAAGAGATTATGTCAACACTAATCATATGATCAAACTTTTGATCATATATGGGATGAATTAATCAATAAAGCTTAAAAACAGGCTTTCTTTAAAAACCAGACCGTTTTGCTGCCAGCTTCAAACTAAACTCTGCTGTTCCTGAAAACCGTTCAGGAAGTTGGTTTTGGTCTTGTGAGGAATATGAGTCAAGCGATCATCTGCTGCCTTCGCTTCCATTTCAACGGTAACACACTCACAGCTCCAGCAGGAAAACCTGAGTTTAGAGACTGACCGTCCCTGAGAGGGAAACAGGAAACGCTCAGAGCAGACTTCTGTTTTTCTCCTCTTTAACTCCTCGGGGTTTTCTTCATCACTGGGAATTATTTAGCGAATTAACTCATGATTTCTGAACAATCCCTGTACGCAGAGTGACTCAAATATGATCAGTGTGTGACTGTTGTCTGGACTCCAGTGTTTTATTGCTGTGGTGTGTGTGTGTGTGTGTGTTGGGTGGAGATCAGTACAGTTTCAGAGGAACTCTCCTCCGCTTGCAAAAAATATCATCATTCAGGTGAGGGATTCAGTAGGAGAAATAAAATGAAAAAAAAAAAAAAAAATATATATATAATAAAATTGTTTCATATAGAGTTTTCTCTTAAAAAATAGACTCGTCGTCTTTTTGTAAATCAGTAGTTGGAAGGAATGTCGTCCCTCCTTCATCCGTCTGTTTATGGCAGGTGGGAAACGATTGATCCAGAAAACGTTGTGGGTTTTTTGTTTTAGCGGGAGATGGAGCGAGCACCCTGTTATTCCAGTTGAACGGAGGAAAAACGACAGAAAGAACGGGGGAATGATTCAGCATCCGTCTTTTCCTTTCAGCTTTCCGTCCTTCGTCAGGAAGAGGTGGCTGCAGGTTGAAAGTCTGGGACGTCCTCCTCTGATTGGCTCGTTACGGTGGCTGGAGTGTATGAGGAAGGACGAATCCACCAAAGGTTCATGGCACAGACGAACGGTTTTCCTCTTGAAATGCATCAGACTCTCACAAAGTAGTCAAGTACATCTCCACATAACAGTAGATCCTAACTCATAAATACTTAAATATCCAGGAACACGTCCTTCTCCGGCTGCTTACAGCTGAGGTGGAGAGCAGAAAAAAAAAGGAACAGAAAGAGGAAGAAACTAAATCTGCCTTCATGGATGGGCTTGACCTGTAAACACGAGTGAGGATCATTGAACTTGAATATTTCTGGCAATAAATGTTAACTGAGTCTACTTTCCTTCACTTGGATGTGCAGAACATTTGTTTTATTCAAATTAATTTCAATTTTCAAGGCCTGAAAATGACCGGAAGGTGATGGTGGAGAAGAGAAGGAAAGGACGTCTTGGCAGTGATTCAAAGAATACGTGATTTGAACAGAGGAGTTTGTGACAGAGGAGGTGAAACGCTCCTGTCCGGGGAACACGAGGCAGCATGGAGGCGGACGAAGGGCTTCGGGGGGGAGGACTAGCACTCTGAGGAGGTGCGGGACCTGCCCAGAACCAGGGTCTTGTAAATATTGGAGGAGAGGAATCGTGGGTAGGAGTCCCTGTGCATCAGCGTGTAGATCTGCAGCTGGGCGTCTTCAAACGTGTGAGGCGTGGGGTCCTGCATCTTCCTGTTGATCACCTCTCGAACCCGGGCATCCAGACTAACCTTCAGTTCAGAGCAAACAAAGACGACAAAAGATGTCATTAAAGATTGTACAAAAAACATCTGTTCCAAACAATTTACAGTAATAAGATGAGAAAAACATGATTGTTTAATATTGCACTGACCGTATCCACTAAATGTGTTTTGCCCACATGCTGACATGTTCTGTATGTGTACAGAACATGTTCTCTCAGCTTTGCACCTTACTGTTAGCTAAAACACACAGTTACTTGAGACTGACTTTAAATCGTTTAAAATGCCTGTTTTGATTTATAAAACACCAAATATAACTTAACATGTTCAGTGGAAACCATCTCAGCGCTACCACTGAAGCTAATATCTACGATCTTCATCTCAGCTCTTGGGCTACAGCCAATCAACAGCAAGGAAAATGAATGCTGCTCCTGGATTGGCTGCTTTGCCAGAACCGGCCAATAGAAAGTCAAGCAGCATTGAGTTCAGCTTCAGCTTCCAAAGCTGCTTTCTTAAAAAATATTTTAGATTTTTTAAAAATCTGCAAATTAAAAAAATACATTTGCAGATTTTGTTTTGTGCTAATAATTTAGATATTAGCGCCAATATTTTAGATACTGAATTGTGATTATGTGGGGATTTACTGTAACGAGACTGGAAGAGTCTAGAAATTGTTAAAGAAACCTAAAGACAGCTGTGTTGTTCTTATTCAACTGATGGTCAGATTTTATAATTGTATTCCTGTCATTTTATTAAATTATTAAGGAATGCAGAATAATAAAAACAGTGATTCAAAAATGCCTCGCTTTTTCCAATCTTCCTTTCTTAAATGTGCAAAAATAAATTGTAAAAAAAAATATTTTCTCGCTTCCAGAATTCTTGTTTCTGTCCATTTTATTGTGCCTCATAGCAGAATCAAAATTGCACCCGTTTGGCAACACGAAGTAGGCTAAAACCTCTCAAAAAGCAAAAATGTGTTCATGCATGCAAACCATCCAATCTGATGAATTTAAAGCAACTCAGGTTGGTTTAGAATAAATTATATAAAATCTGCATTCAGCATTTACTATGGTTATTCCTGTCTAATTTTAACTTTTAATTTTGTGAAGCATTTATGTTTGGAAGCTCAATAAAAGCAGAAGAAAATCTGGAAGAGCAAAAACTTCTTCATGTCCCTGTTTTTATCCAGCAACAGTTGACCCTATAGGCTGACATTTTGTGCTCACTCAGATGTTTTATCATTAATCAGCTCTCATAGAGGCAGAAGTACAGTGAGAAGGCCTGAAACACACACACACACACACACACACACACACACACACACACACACACACACACACACACACACACACACACACACACACACACACACAGAAGCCCTCTAGGCAGCACCAGATATTTATAGAAAGACAAGCTTTCTCTTATGCTTTCCCTCTGCTCTTATTTAGGGAAGACTATGTGTCCCTCTAACACACACACACACACACACACACACAACCCACAAATAGAGAGATAGGCATCGTACCAAGGTCAGATGTGCAGACAGACAGCCTGGCATGCATCTTCTGTGCCAAACTCGCATGGCTGGATGCCTCTCTATTTTAGTGTGTGTTGGTATGCGTGTGTTTGTGTGTTTGTGTCTCTATAAAAAGGTTTTAGTGCCTGAAGGTGATGAGAGCAGCAATTTATAGCTTCCTGTAAACACACTGTACAAACACACGCGGTGTCATACATGTACACACGGACATGTCAACACATTGTGACGAGCCGATTGACGGAACCAGACAAGAGAACCCCCGGGCTCACACACACACACACACACACACACACACACACACACACACACACACACACACACACACACACACACACACACACACACACACACACACACACAAGTCTGTCTGTCTATATTCATATGGACTATGCATTTACTTTCATTCATTTTTCAGTTATTTCTAAAGTCTAACTTCGACTCTTACCGTAAAACACAACTTCTTCTGATGGGACCCAGGCTTTGGGCCCCATAAGGCATTATGTGTCCTCAAAACAAAGTTTGCTGGAAAAATGGGCCTTTCAAGTTAAGAAATGCTAACACACACACACACGCGCAAACACACAGTACAAATGTGTTGAAGTGAAGAAAGCCGCCCTCCTCCCAGGCCTCCACTGAACAGAAGGGACATCTCTTCATCCAACAACCAATAATCACTGGGTCAATCAGCACTGAGAGCACTGAGCATGTGCAGAACATCTGGCACATCAAAGCCTGGACGTGTGAAGCAGCAGAGTGTTTCAGGAGTTCCCATTACTGCCGTTCAGTTTGGTGACACAGTAACTCTTAAACTCTTTGAACCTTTTGGAGTTTTTCAGGTCGTCAGAAGAAACTTTACCTCTTTTGGCGATAATATAGAAATATAGTCTTCGTAGATGGACCGAGCTTTTTCTTCTATGGCACTCTTGTTGATTTCTTGTTTGAGGTCTTCGCAGGCCAGCCAGAACAACATGTTCTCCTCGCTGTACTCGGTCCGCAGGAACTCCCGGAAAGCGTTCCGACCTGCGGGGTTCCTCATCAGCTTGTCGAATGACTGAGACCACATCCGGATCTCCTCCACCGAGGGCTTGGGACTGTGGGACGAAGAGTGGAAAATATCGGTTTGTTTCGGTTTAAATAGATAAAAAAAAATTTTTTAAGTAATGTTTTTGGTACCGCAGAGAGTCTTTGTGAAATACAATGAGGTCATGGAATTAAGAGTTAAAAGAACAAAACAGAGGGAGAAATTAGAAACAATTAAAACTCATATTGTGTCATTAACAGCTGCACTTTCAACACACCAACTCTTTATCAAGACAAACAGCTTGACTTACACATCCACAGAAAGAATATTCAGATACTGCATCCAGATTTATGCATGTTAAGAAAAATAAAAGGAAATTGTGCAGATAATAGCTGCCCTGCAGTTCGATGGAGATTATCATCTAATGAAATAACTTTGAAGTGTTGCAGGTCAAATTGGCAATTTATCAGATATTTACATGCAGCGCCACAAATCTGTCAAATTTGGCCTTTAGTGATTTATTTGTTATTTTCTAGTCCTCAGTGATGATGCAACAAAACAAGAGTTATATGCATAAGACTGAAGTAATGATAGATTCTCTCACCCTCCAAAGGAGACTTGGTGAAAATCTAAAGAGTAAAGATTTTCATAATTTTGGGATTAATTATATTATAATTCAATAGAAACTACATAAGGTGAGAGAAGAAGAGATGCCCTCATTAAAATGTTAATTACCGATATTCTCTTTTGTAGATTCAGGACCTCCTTTTATGCTGCTTTATAAATTGCTTCCTGAACATTTTTATTATTTGACATGACAAAACTAGTCATAGAAACTAGTAATTGTTTTGTCTGTTTTCTTGCTTTTCTATAAATGTTGCAGGATTTATAGCCTTGAACTTGTTCTACGTCTATGTTTTAACATTTACTGTTATATTAGTGAGCATCAACGCCTAAAATGCTCATTCAGAATCAGAGCTGTAATACAGGAAGTCATGTGTTGGCAACAGTTGCAAGGCAGCAGAAACTCAGGGATTTTTCAACTTCTTCTAAAACTGAGAAGTTCTGTATTTTCTTTGTTCTTCAAAACTACGAAAACTCCCACTGATGCTTTTCCACGGTGTCATACAAAAAGAAACAAAAAAAGTGAGTTGAACAAAATCAGTTTTTATATGTAATGCACTCTCACCAGGTTTCAAGTTTGGTGTCTATCTTGGTGTCCTGTGATATTCTCTTCCTCCTTCTCTTCCGTCTCTCCTCTTCACTCCTGACGGTGAGACTGACATGATAAAACTGCTTTGAGGCAGGAAACACACACACACGCACACATACACACACACACACACACCCTCAACCACAGCTTACACAGATGTAATTGCTTGTAGAACTATGTACAGTCACACACACAATGTTGCATTATCCCTTTTAATGACGGCATCAGCCACAGTTATGTTAACGGCAGTAGTTACAAGTGTCTTTACTCTCACTGTGTGTGGCTGTGAGTAATTGAGAGTGAGCTATAAATAATTTGTGTACCTTTGGGAACTACTGAGCCATAATCACTGCATGGCTACTGTCTGACTGCTGGATCAAATTTTCATCAACGATTTGTCTTTATAATGAAATAGGTGTTTCAAAATGTACTGTTAGTACATCATAGAAGATCAAGAGAAAACTTATTATAGAAGAGAAACTAACATAAAGCAACCTAGTTGTCCTCTTTGGTCAGTAATGATCA
Source organism: Xiphophorus maculatus (assembly GCF_002775205.1). Classification (NCBI taxonomy): domain Eukaryota; kingdom Metazoa; phylum Chordata; class Actinopteri; order Cyprinodontiformes; family Poeciliidae; genus Xiphophorus; species Xiphophorus maculatus. Next base: position 29,422,294 of record NC_036443.1, read on the forward strand.
CATTGGAAATGAAAACTAAATTATTTCTGCTTCGCTACTGAAAGACAATTCTCATCAGGATTTATATAGTACCAGAACTAAAGCAAAAAATTTTTTACCAAACCTTTCTGTCACAGACCTCCCAACATGACAAGAGGTGTGATGTGGTATCACTTTGCCTTAAACCTGCATCAGGATGCCTCCCCAGAACATTCTTTTCAAACTCAGTGTAAAGACGCTGCTGTTGGTTGAGAAAATACCTGAAAACTTCCAACTCACTTTCCACATCTATGATTTCACAAAGTATGACAAGAGGCATCTTCATCTACCTTGAAGGGTTTTATGAAAGAGGCTTTAGAAACATGTAATAACATGCAAGCAGAGGACCGAAAGTCAAGCCCATCATGGACTGGTTTATGACCCAAAAGCTACCAAATGTTCACTATCCACTCAAACAAAACCTATCCACTCAATGCTTTTCCAACCTGTGTGCCAGTTCAGTGCTTGCCTCAGAGGCTAAAAGACAGATCAGTAAATAGTGAGTGTTAAAGTTCATAATATTTTTACATGATCTCAGCTAGCTGCTTGTGCTCGTGTTAGCTCTGTTTGCCCAGTTTGCTTTGTATGCTAATGTTAGCACTGCTCGTGTTGTGATCTATATGGCTCAGTATGCTGTGCAACTATATGAGACAATGGGTCAGTTATGTTTGCACGCTACCTATCTGTATAAACATAAAACGTCAGATGTAATCTACTTCCCAATCTCAAACAAATAGGTTATAATTTACATTAGTTGTTTTTCTACTAGGGTTCATTTACGATGCAAAGGGAGAGAGACAAAATAAAAGAGCAAACCAACAACCAGAGCCTCCTACAGATAACATCTCTATTATATGTCACCGAATAACCATTTCAGTCAACTTGACGTCCTTTCCGTAAGTTTCTGATGCCAGTAGAGATTAAAGCAGATGAAGACCAGATGAAATCATCTCAAGAAGGACTCGGGAAACAATCGCTGTTTTCTAGACCATGTTGCAATGCAGCAAAGCCACATCTGATTCAACCAACTTAAAGTGGTTACCTCTAAAGTTAGTGGAAATAAGGCACTCTGGAGGGAATTGATGTTGCAATTAAATAAATACATAAATTGTGCAAAAAAAACCTTTTATCATAAAGTAATTTGCAAGTTTGTGTTTTATTTTGGAGGCCAGTTAGAGAGTGTTAAGGTTTTTGGAAGGGTGCAATGCTTGCTGAAGTGTTGACATTTGTCTGATGGATGGGTGGATTTTTGTGGGTCTGTTTGCTCCTCAATTTACAGCTTTGTAACACAAAAAGTTTTTCCTTCAAAGGATCAGCTTGCTTTGAGACAAGCAGAGAATAATTGTTGATGTTTTCTTCTTTTTTATTGCTACGCTATCATGCTACTATAAATCTGCATGCCAGTAATTCTAGTACTTAGAAAGTTCAAAACGGGAACTGGACTAGAAAGCTACAGTCAGTGCACCTCTTAGAATAAATGTGCAAAGTCTTTGTTTTGCATTTGCAACAAATGCATTATGAAAATCTGATCTGAATATAAACCTCTGAATCAGTTTCTCTGAAGTCTGACAGTTAAGTTTCTTGTTAAGAACTTTTTAAACAGCTTGTAAGCAGATTCTTGATTCTGCTGACAAATCCTGCTAAAGTTACAGACACGCTGCTAATGAGCTCATTTCACCAGTGATTAAGCAGTTTCCATTCCTGACTTGAAGCTGAGATAACAGGATCCATGCTTCTCTCTCCTACCTCAGTGTTTTATGACAGAAACACATGTTGGTTTCTGTGTGTGGGCGTGTGTGTGTGTCTGCTCATTTCTTACCACGAACAGCTGCAGCAGCAGCACCAGCAGAAGCAGCAGGCACTGGGCCGCTGGGAATTCTGGGTAGTGGTCAAACCCCGGGCCTCTCCTGCCCCGCTCAGAGCTGAGGTCTCGCTGCGACCTCCGCCCATGGCCAGCTCACCGCCCTCCTGCTCGGCTGGAATCGGACCTGTGTACTGCACAGAGACGGAGACCCAATGTAACGCTCACTTCTGTTACAGTAGCAACACTTCAGCGTTGAGCTGACTAAAATCTAAACATGAACTCAACTAAAAGTTGTTCAATTGTATTTTTAAAACAAATCTTCAGCAAATTTCACTTCAAGTTTTCAAAATCAGACAACTGGAGATCATTGATGCGCATACTCCTGATCAAAGCAGACCTAGAAAGAAAAACTATTTGCGTTTTGTGATGGTGGTTGTAAGTAGAGGTTCAGTGTGCATAAAGAAGAAGCAACAGACAAATCAAAAAAAGCTAAAGCTCAGACTACACCCATAAAAGTCAAAAACTGACTAGTGAGTGGAACATACGGGAGGCTATTAGTTATAGTTGTTTAAATGACAATGACATCAGCACCTTTGCTGAATCTGTGAAAAAAAGGTGTATAAAGTTACAAAGTGCTACATAAATCAGTCTTTCCTGTCCTGTTCTGTCAGTTAATCACCCTGCCATGACCCCATTGAGCTGCTTTTGCAACAAGAAATGCCATATCGGTGACTACATGTGGTTTCATGGTCAGGATCTCTTGGGGGGAGGTGTGAACAGCAGAGAGTCTCATTAGGAAACCTCCACTTTATTTTCTTCGGCTCATTTGTTTACAGATGACATGATTCTGTTCTAGCCCTGATCTTCAGCGGTCATTAATGCAGTTCTCTGTAAAGTCTAAATAAGCCAGGATAAGAGTCAGAGGCCACAGTTTCAACAGACTCCCCCTGGGAGTGTCCCCTCTGACCTGGGAAACCTGGGGAACCCCATGACAATCTGGTGAACGATGGAGCGAAGCATGGCTTTTCTTGCAGGTCGTCCTCATGTGCTTGCAAAAAGTATTAGCTCCATAAAAATTTTTTTTTTTTTTTTTGCAATAACTAGAACTGTTTTTCTGTTCTTGAATTTCTTCCGATTGGGGAGATCTGTCAGACAGGTTATATTTCATTTAACTAAATTCCACTGAGCGGTACTGCAGGAGTTTTCAGGAGAGCGTTTCCACATCCAGTAGGGTTAAACCTAAACGGTAATGTTGCGTCACACTAGTGCAATGACAAATGTGACTAGCAAGTCTTGTGATTGTAGCAAACAGTTACATTTTGTGTGATGCCAGTAGCTCCGCCTCAACCGTACCATGCTGTTGTCCCATTGGGCAACAACTGAATGTAATACATAATAATTATGAATCATGAGTACAAATGAGAAAAAAAAAAACATTCTTAAAGTTTATGTTTCTTTACAGTTTGTACCATTATCTGCGGGTTTGCAAAAGGAATCCCTGCCCAGAAGCTAATGCTGTTTGAGCGAAGAAAAGTTTAGAAAGCCTTGCTTTGGAGACTTCTTTGCAGTTTAACCTCCTTTAAAAGGTCTGAAACAATGCGAAGCTGCTAATCTACAATAACTTTGGGGTTAGACCAAAACAGCACTAAAATAATATTATTATGAACAACAGCTAATTGTATGTTTGTTTCCCTCATTTTCAACTCAAGCACTAGTGACTGGAAGGGGAAAGATGCAGTGATAAGTGAGGGCTGGTGAGGGCAACACACAGACAGATAAAAGATGTTGGCAACGGGACCGGAGTCTAAAACAGGAAGAAGAAAAGAGGAGATTTTACAAGCAGAGGACTGGAGAAACAAATGGGAGAAAGAGCAACATGATGTTACACAGAGGAAGTGAGAGAGTGGGTATGGAAACAGACGAGGCAATGTGATGCATCATGTGATTGAGCTGAGATCACACATACAAACACACAGATCCTAATGCATATGGATGGACTTTGGAATATGGACTCACTTGGTTTTGTTCAGATTTGAAATATTTGTTCAAACAGGATAAAGTTTATCTCAAGTTAGACTGCAGGACGTAAGGATATCGATGTGCATCCTCTGCCACTTTCTACACACATTAGATGAGGACAAAGCAACTGTGTCTGATTTTTACTTCTATGTCATTCTTGTTCCCATCAGCAGACTCTGTTCTCTTTGCAGAAGGTAAACCAGAACCAATCACAGCAGCAGCTGGTGTGAGTTACTGTGAAAATGTACATGATACTTCTTCCAAAAGGTTTCAGACATCATAGGTTAAATAAAGAGAATCATCAATATTAGATACAAGTTAATAATAGTGAAACACCAACAATATATCAAAGGAAGTGCAGTCTTTCCTTTTCCCCTGAAAGTTCCCAAGATGCTCCAGGTTAAAGTAAAACAGGAACCTTCGGTCTGGTCGGGATGTTGTTACCTTTCAGGTTTTTAAGCCTCTGGCACCAAAATGAAACTCCTTCGCATGAAATTAGTGGTAACAAGATCTCAAACTGTTAAATCTTCAAACTTTTCTCTTTGAGGTGACTGCTATCTCGTGATCTTTTGTGGCTGTTCCTGATGAAGTTGTAATTGAAGATTCTTCAACTATACTTAAATCATTCTTTTGGCAGAATTTTGGATTTCAACACACAAGCAATGTGCAAATAGAAAACAACCAATGGATAAATGTCTAGGCAACGCTGAGCATCACTACAACAGTGCACATTGTCAATAGCAACAGGTAAATGTTGTACTGCTGACTATGCATAGTTTAAGTACTCTCAAACATCTGAAGAGATAAAAAGGTTTGTTGATCAGTTTGAGTTTGTGGCAAAATCTATACAAAATGCAGAATAAATGTTTTTATGGATATGAATTTGATGGGAACAGTTTTCATTAAAGTAAAATTAAAATCCTGTCTTATCTTGTTCTCCTGAACTCAATATTGAGGCTCATTTTGTCTTGTGAGTTTTAGGTATAGTTACCCCTCTAGAAATAATTACATTAAAAATAAGGTCAGAGGTGCAGCATTTAACAGACAGAAGATGCGTGGGCAGGCAGGAAGTGTTGGCTGGTTTAGACTAGCAGGGTTTCCTGAAACCCAGATATGAAGTTATTTCACATCAACATGTACAGTCGAAACCAGATGTTCACACGTTGTATGGAAAGACCTGTAGCATTTTTCAACTGTCTGAAAATTATTCTATTTTGGGTCAGTTTGTACCAACACTATGATTCTATGGACCAATCATAGTGTTGGCACTTTTGGGCTTCTGTGCAGCATTTAAAACTGTTGAGCATGATGTGATATGTTGATTTCTTCAAGCCAATATGCAACTTTCAATGGAGCCAAGAGAAATCACATGAGGGGTACCACAAGGTTCAATCCTGGGGCCCCTCTGAGTATCTACATACTCCTGCTAGCCCAGATTGCAACCAGTAAAAAAACCAGAGCAGGAGTGATCAAGAGCCAGCATACAGTTTCAGCTATAACAGCTAGAAACTAGTGATCAGACCTGAACCTTCAGAGACACAGAGATAATTACAAAATCAGTCTTCTGAAGAACATTAGGTATATGTTGTTCAATGATGGCAGGTTTGTTCATTTGAAGACTTCCAACTGCAGCATGTGGGCAAATATTTTATGCAATCTGGGCAAAAGCAACATCAGAGCACAAAGTCTACAAAATAAGAAGGAGCAACATCCACCTCAGCCCATCTGGACATTTGGATTCATGTGTACACCTTCTACAGGTAGATGAGGAAAGGTTTGTGCTGCAGCCATTGTGAAGATAAATAAAGACGGTGAAGCAAGGTCCGTACAACGATCACAACACGTCACAAAATAAACAGCTTCTGTTTTTAGTTTTTTAGTTTCTGTTTAAAAGAAGACGACCAATGGTGGAGTTGCTGACAAATGCAGAGTCCGTGTGAGTTTACTCACTGCAGAAACACACACAGACAGGCATAAAAGTCAAACATAATCAGTCATGTTTAGGTACACACACACACACGCACACACAAAGTTTACCTGATATGTCAGAGAAAAGATAGGGCACTCCCTTACCTTCAGTTATCACCCACCCCATCTTATGTAACACAGAGATATCGTGTTGCTGCCTCTGTGTGTGTGAGTGTTTTTGTCAGCGAGTGTCTGAAGCAGAATGAGAGCAGGACTGTACAAAAAGTAGGTAAATTTATCTCTTGGAAAGTGACTGACTGGAGAAACACTGATTAGAAGGTTTTAAATGCCAGAAAGATGATATAAGGGTGAAAAATGTCTGTGATGAAAATGATGAAGAGAAACAAAAACTAAGTAAAGAGATGAAAAATGAAAGAAAACAAAATCCAATGTAATCAGAGGCATGACTTCCTCTTTTACTCCATGCGGATTTTTAGAGTGAGCGTATTTAAAGGGATCTGGGTTGCCGTGTTAATCTGATTAAACTAGGTGACATTTAAATTAGATGGAGATAATTTACATATGTGCACCAAGAGGTAACTAAAAGGACAGATAATGACTTCATTAAAGGCACAGAATACCTATAAGTGAAGAGAAGAGCAGCTGTGTCTTGTTTTAAAAAGTGAAGTATGAGGAAAAGTGGTGAAACGAAGTGGTGAAACGTCCTGCCGCAGGAATGAACTGATGTATGACTGATATGAACAGTGAAAAAACTGTTTATATCTGCAATACGTCGGGCATAAAACCAACAAAACTGTTTTGGTTGTAGTGGCAAAGGGGTAAGATTACCAGCAGAGGCATCATTTAGCAAACAAGCATTTCAAGTTCTTCCAAAGTTTAATGTAAACAAAAAAAACTAAATGAAAGATCAGCTACTCAATACAGCAAATCTAAGCAACGCAATGAAATCTGAGTGATCTATTACCAACCAACACAGGAATTTACTGAATGTATCTCACCAAACTTAAATAATATGATCTTCAGTAGAATAAGTGGGTATAAACAATGCCCACTTATTCGTGATGGAATTGGTTTTATTTTAAAATTATTTTATTGCACTAGAAGTGCAATGAAATATATCAAGCATGTGTTATTAAAATTCTTTCCATAATGAAGCAGTCCTACTGACGAGTAAAATGTAAAATTGGAATTTTGCCGTTGGGATTAAGAAGATTTCAGATTCTAGATCAAGGTTTTGCCGTAGACAATTCTCCACTTGGAACCTTCAACAAATGGCTGAATGAAGGAAACCCGACACACTGCTGCCAGAAGCGCCGCCCCAGTCTTGATACTCTGGAAAGTTTTCATCCAGAATATCTTTGTAAATTGCTGCGTTGGGTTCCCGGTCTCCTCCCTCTTCTCGCTGACCGCTCGGTTTAGATGGTCGGCCAGCTCCAGAAAAACTCCTACTGGTTCCAAACTTCCTCCGTTTACCAACGATGGAGGCCACTGAGCTCATTGGGACCTTCGGAGCAGCAGAAATATTTCTGTGTCCTTCCCCAAATGTGTGCAAAACACTTTTTTTCCACATCATCATCATGTGGTATTTGTGTATAGAATTTTGAGGAGAGATTAATTCAATGCAGCTTGGAATAAGGCTGTAGTGCCACAAAATGTGGAAAAAGTGAAGCGCTGTGAATACTTTCCGGATGCTCTGTACGCGTTATGTAGGGAGGAGATGCACACCATCGTTTATAGTGTCTACAAATAGACTTGATGGGAAAATCTGAGGGCACCCTCATTTTGTCTGTCTTTTTTTTTTTTTTGATAGCATTGCGCATTTGTTTGTGAATGACACACAGTCGAATCCGGATGGGAACTATTTTGACTGCAAGGCGAACGACACTACAACAGAAAAACCTTTGTCCTAGAACATGAACTGATGCTTCCTCCATATTCTTTTGGTCCAAATTCCATCTTTTTCATATTTTTCTTACATTTCTCCAGATATTTTCAGCTCCTGAACTTTAAATGTTGGGTGTGAACCAATTTAGCACTTAGATGTGGTCTACTGTCCTATATTAATGGGAAAGCCATATCTGGTATATATTTTCAAAAATATCTGACTTAGTTTAGAAAACAACAACAACAAATAAGCTCATACATGGTGAAAGCTATACAGTAATCACCTTAGTGTTGGTGAACTGGCACACCTCCTGTCCCTCCATGCTTTGGCAGCACAGATGGATTCGCATACCAAGCCAATAAAGCAATATGAAATTCAGATGAAGAGCGAGACGGACAGCCGGAGCCTTTTTTTGGTACAGCGTGTCCATCCGTCCACCAGCTCACACACGTTCCACACACAGCTGCAGCTAACAGCAGGCTTTAAGTAATGAAGCGCTCATTTTCAGTATTAATCTGAGAGATTACGCATCTATAATCTCTCCACCTGATTGCCAGCAGTCCACTGAGTGTCTCTGAGTGACGACTCACGATCACAGATCAAAAGACAAATGCAGGAGTTGAAAGAGAAAATGTTTGATTTCTTTGACAGTTTTTTTTTTTTAATGTTGGAAAAAGCAGGAGACGAAAACATGATGAAAGTTTCCTATAATTATCACCCTCTATGTTAGCAGTAAAAATACATTCACATAGCTCAAGAAAGTTTGAGCTCATTCAATCAAAGCAAAAATGCTTTTGTCAAGTTAGGAAAAAAAAAAAAAAAAACGTACAGCACATAGGTTTCTATTAAACCTATGGAAGTACAAACAGCTGGTATCCACTAATATTTGAGAACTCAGAAATGCTTCAAACTGCTTAGTTTAACAGTTCAAACACCAAATATTCCTCCAGTCACACTGCCATCAAGTATTTCAGCTTCTCAAGCTGCACTTTCTGATATCATATTTTTGATATGCCCCAAAACGACAAAAACAAATCTGTCCACAGACAAAACCTTGAATACAGAACCAGGAATAGGCAAGTGACCACTGTTTGCAAATATCAGTGGACATGAAGTAAAAACGTAGATCTGAAATTGATTAAATTAATCAAAATCCATTCCTTTATGCACAAAAACTACTGTAAAATAACAGTTTTCACACCTTAATCATTTATTTTGGTTCAAATCAGTTAACGAGTTTGTATCTTTTAACTTTTTCCAGAAGTTTGGTTTCTATTCACACCAAGAAAACCAAGTGAACCTGCAGCTACAAACCAGGTGAAAACATTCAGTCTACTTATTAATCAGAAGCTAAGCTAGAAGAAAACACTGAGTTTCATTACATCATGTAGTATTTCATTTCTTACCTTCACAGTTTTAGCTTAATGAATCCTAACTTAAGGTGTTGCACTTTTTGCTTCAGACATATTGGAATAGGGTGACCGTTTTCATCTGCTAGATCAGGGGTCTGCAAATTTAGGCTCTGTGCATCACCCAATATATTAAATATAGTACAACTATTTACATGCAGTTCTTATTTGAACCAAAATCCTGCATCTTTCTCATAACGATAAGCTGGTCTCCATTTGGTTTTCTAAACCGTTGTTGCGTTCTTATAAAAGAACGTTGTGTTCTTATAAAAGAATGCAACGTAAGTAAGCTTTTATAAGTAATTCTGCTTATAAAAGCTGTCTGGATTTTCCTAAATGACAAAAACAAGAGATTATGAAGATTTTCTTTTCTTTTTAAAGGAAAATCTATAATGAATCATAATTAATCAATACTATGATGAGAATTGAAGCTTCCATCACCAGGACTTGGCCAGTTTTGAGGCTGCAGTTGGTATAACTGCTTTTTAGCAAATTTATGATTTTTTGAAATAAATTACATGTAAACATTTTCAATGTTTATTGCTATAAAAAACCTGAATCATTAAAATGTTAAGAAATCTAATTTTATAATGAATACTGTTTAATATGCAATCACTTAACATTATTGTTATGCTATTTGGGTGAATTGATTGTCAGTAACCAGGGAGACTGGCTGCTTTCTAGACATAAAAACCATTTAAAGTAACCGATAGCTGCTGCCCAGGATCATCCTATTCTGGTTCAGTCAGAATTTTACAGTTTTTGTTGTTTTTCCAGAGAGCGCAGGTTTCAGGGAGTCGGAGCCAAATGCAGCGCAGTGAAGACGAACAAATAGTTGAAGGAACTGAACTTCTCCAACCTCCTGCCCTGACATGTTGGGCTCTGATAGAGCTCTGCTAATGTCCCATTAAAACACACACACACACACACTCACATGTGCTGAGCTGCTTTTCTGCTTGATCTATCCTCTTCATTTTTCACTGAAAACTTCCCACAGACCACCTTGCTTTCCCACTTTTCAACAGTCACACAGTGAAGCAGAAGCGCATAAGTGGCTCCATAAATCCAGCTTAGCACTGCATCGAGGTGACACACTTCATGTTTTTCACCACAAACCAAATCACCCTCCACATTCAATTCGAGCCCTTATAAGGAGAAGTCTGTTTAAGGACTAAATGCACACAATTAATATTCAGTTTGTCACACGTGAGAAACTTAGAATCCGTTAACGTGGGGCAACATGCACACAGTCCCTCCAGACTACAACTACCAACAAGCCAGAACAAAACAAGCTCTTTGACTCCTTCGACAAAAATACATTTTAAAAAATGTCCAGCTTTAAAAGGAGATTTTCAAACAAGTTGCTGTCAGAGCCAAAAGATGCCATTTGGTCATAGGAAGTTCAAGTTTCACAATCTGGTGGTGATTTCCTGGATGGAACGATCAACTTTAACATTAAAACCACATGATGTTTGTCATGGACAACATATGAGATTTTTTTTTTCTTTTCCTGAACAATTCAGCTACCTTGGAAAATCTGTGACCCAACTGAAGAAAGCAGAACCAAGCAGAGAGAATCTGATGGAACATGTTAATATGTTTAATGTATCAGCCTTAAATACGAAGCTGCAAGGATTAATGAATCAGAAACCGAGAACGTTGTCCAATTTAAATATTAATAATGATATAATTTCAAAGTATATCACAATAATAATAAAGCCAGATGAGAGGTTCTACAATTAATTGCATCCTGGTGGCACAATTTTCGATCCATCAGTGCACCAACTCTATCTGCTGAGCTACGAGGTCAAAAACTTCAGCGGTAAAGCTCACCAGAGAGACGACTCAAGCCTGGACCAGCGAGGGTTTACTGAATGACAGAGCGAACTGATGTCTCTTTTTGTGATGTCTGCTCTTTCCCCGGTGCTGATTCTGTGCGACGACATGCCTCACCCTCCAGCAGAGAAGGAAGAGACGAGAGGCGGCCCGGAGCAACAGGAAAAGACGGGGAGGGATGAAGACACCGAGGCAGGAAACAGTCAGAGGCGTTGTGACACACAGGGCTTCTTGGTTTCTTCACGAAACTTGATGAATCAGACTGGGTGTCCACAGAAACACCCACGCGCACCCACACACACACACACACACACACACACACCCCAGCAGCCAGCACCATGTGGGCCGAGCTAACCTTCGTTTGCATCAATAAAAGCAAATCAGTAAAAAAAAAAAAAAAAAAAAAGTCAGCGTTTACATTCCAGCTCCATCTGAACTTCTAGACTAGACTTGTTAATGTTGGTTCCTTTCACAACCACAGAATAATTTATAACCTGCCTTATCTTCACGCTAAAGAAAACTCTGGAATCCATGGAACATGTTGGAAAGCTTTTCAACAAATATGACCAGGTGTTAGGTTTCATGTGAAGCAGTTAACGCCTCCAAAACTAGAAATGATCGATTGTCTTAAATCTCCACTCCATTGTCCACATCTTTATTGCTTAAGATGCCGGCAGGTGTGGATATTTAAAAATGATAAATGAAACTGTTAAATATTCTTCTAAATCACTGACTGACACTTTTCTGAGAGTGTGTAAAGAAAAGGAACATCCTTTCAGCTGAACCAGCTGACAAAAATGATAAACTGCAAGTGACTCAAGTATTTTTATAAATATGCCAAAACTGTGCAAACAAGTTGTTTTACAAGCCAATATTCAAACTGTGGAATCTGCAGCTTCACTGTGACTTCCTACTAAATGAACATGAAGTTAAAATTCACATCATCAAATTTAATGTCATGTTAAACAGTTATCCAACTGGTGTCACAATGTAGACACTAGGTGGCGCTTTACAAGAAATCTACAGCATTTACTTAATGTTTTGTGATGCAGGGTAATTTAACATTTGTTACACTCTGGTAGAGCAGCACAATATGTCACTTCACACTTGCTGACACTATTATAGACACTTATGGTTTGCCATATACACCCAACTTCACTGAGCACATATCCCTGCAAATGTGGTGTCAGTGGGTGCGTTTCTATTAACTATAGAATTGCACAAATTGATTTTATAAAAATAAATTTGCTTAATGGAAACATTCTAAAAAATAACTAGTTTTTGTACAAGCATGATGTGATTTTCGGCCATATTGAAATAGATGTTACGTAAAACTGCAATGGAAACACTTTTAGTGATGGATATTTAAAAAGCAGCAATTAGAAAAAAGAGAGAATGTATAGACAATACACATGCTAACCTTTTTGTTGCAATTGAATTGAGATTTCACACATTAAATCAACTCATCTGAAGAAAACAGGAGCAAGAAAAGGAAGAGGTGCAGTAGATTTACCAGTACATCCGCCATGCCGTGAGGGTGGGCAGTCTGTTAGCGTGCGAGTCGTCAGGGATGTTAGCAGGCTGGACACATGCATGTCATCCCCCCTTCTTCCTCGGACCTCTCCTTTACAAACACACGCACCCAGACACACACACACGCACAAACACCCCCCCACACACACACAAATGAGTCCACAGACATGCATTCGCACAAAATAGCCAAACACAAGCGCACACGATGCAAATGTATTGTAAAATAAAAAAAATTACCCCAAAACAAAAGTTCCACACATGAAGGAGCACGCCCACACACACACACACACACCCACGCACACACCCCCACCCCCACGCACACAGCAACAGATGTAACAGCCACAACATGCACCAGAACCCCAATGATAAGAACATGGGTGTCCATCGGCAACAGCACACACACACACACACACACAGAAACAAAGGAAGAGAAGAAGAAGGCCACAGTGAATGTGTGTCCCAACTCAAATATGGTCAATTAATCACAATAAGATTTCATTTCAGTTATGCAAAACTTTTGGTTTAAAAAAAAAAAAGTCATGACTCTCATATATCCCAAACCTGTCCTCTTGGTTTTTCTGACATTTCTTTTCTTCCAGATACCAAGTCAAGGATCCATCAGGTATTGTGCTTGCATTCCACTTTTGCCAAGTATAAAAACAAGAAAATCTGTTTTTACTAATAAAAATGTGGGAACTGTATTGTATGTTTATAAAGACCATTTGGTGAAAATGTAGCAGCAATTCTTGTGTCTTTGCACATTTCTAATTATTCTGTTAAAAAGAAAGACAGACATTAAGGAGTTTTGTTTTTATACACAATATTTTGCCACTAGTGGCCTTCATCATTAGTGGTTGGACAGGGTAGAGAAAGGAAGAGAAGCCATGCAGTGAGTGGTCCAGGTCTGGGAATCGAAACCATAATCCATAGTGGATTATGTGTTCGGAGCTAATCTTCAACTTTTTAAGAATTTTTAACATGAAGTTCCAGTTTATTTTTCTAAACCAAGGCTCAAAAACCAGGAATTTTGGCAATCAAAGAAAAAAAGAAACATGTATATGGTCATTAATCAGTTTATGGTGATCACACGCACAATGTGTCCATCAAATATGCATGATTCAAAATCATTTTGGTCATCATGAATTGGAGAAGGTTTTTTTCCTATAAAGCAGAATAAAGCTGGAGTTTGAAAGCAGCTGCCCTTTAGATAGTTCAGCTTTAAAATCCCACATTGAAACCATGAGACAGAGATTAGTAGCAAGGCTGTTGCTCATCAAGCCAATTAGCTTGAATACAGAAAGCTAATGATGCTAGAAGTTATTTAGAGAGAAAAAGAAAGGCTGTCGATGCAGATTTCCTGAGCTGAGATTTACTGCAAGACATTTTTAATTGTTCTTGTAAATTTAGGACTTTTTAAAAACTTTTCCTGAGTGATCTCAGTGCATTTCACCCAGTTCTGAATAACAGGTGGAGGAGTTTGCTCTCATGTTTTCTTCTTAACTGCTGCTTCGGCAAGAAAAGAAGATTAAACACAACTAAAAAATATGTGATGTCTAAAAACCAATTATGTACAGAATAGAAACTAAAACTAAAGGAGACAATGACTGACAGATAAGGTGTGGAAAAGAGAAAAGCAGGAAATATTTATGTGAATTAAGATTACTGATCGTACAGCAGTCATGATTGTCGTCTGCGTCTGTTTCAGACTCGCAGAAAAACACGTTTCTCTGAAAATTCTACCACACAATTTTAGAGAACACCAAATAACGTTCCCACCTTGTCTATGACAGCGCCGAGTTGTATTAACAGCAACAGACAAATAACATCTTAAACTGTTCAAATTTACACCTTACAAAATTTACAAATATAAAAAAAATATTTAAAAAAATTAACACTTCTAGGTAAATTTTAAGCATCATTAAGTTTCAAAGGTTAATCGTCATAGATCCAATGCTGGAATTAAAAATGCCAAGTTCCTGACAAATTGAAGAATTTATAGTTTTGCTTTAAAAAAAAGGGCCTCAAATGCATCTTGTACTGTATGTAGCTAAATTTGGGGATTAAAAAACAAAAAAAAACAGGAGTGAAATCTAAATGTAGTACGCTGCCTGCCATTTATGTTTTAATACAATCATAAGACTGTAAATGAGTAAGAATTGACCAATTTTCTGTGGAGCAACATGCATAAATATTAATAAAATAATTCAAACTGGTACAGTGGACCCCAGGATTCGCAGTGGTTAAGAACCACAACCAAATACTCCAGACTCCCTCCAAAAATGTGCATAAGTGCCTAGATTAATAGTTCAAGCACCAAACATACTGTAAAATCAATTAATACAGTGAAAAACTGCCACAAAAACCAACATCCGGGGCTTTCCTTCCTGCTGTTGTGGGTATGACCAATCAGCTGGAAGGAAAATGAATGACACTTCTGGATTGGCTGCTTAACAAGCGCCAGCCAATCGCATGACAAGAAGCATTGTTCAACGGTATTTCAGCTTTTCCTTTTATGGTTAATGTTTGTTACATTTCTCAGTAAGACTAAACGTGAACTCCCAGTGCAGGTTTGGATTCTCAATCTTGCCTCCAAAGAGTCAAACTTTCTCAATGTCCTTTACAGTGACGTTGTTTGAAACTTAAAGTTTTTTCTTTGGACTTTGACCACTCTTCATTCATTTTCAGTCCAGTAATTGGCCACTGACAGATTACTGCAGATATGAATCTCTGCTGTCTTCAAATAACACAAATTTAGCAGAAGCATGATATAAAATGCATCTTTAGGCTGTTTTTTTAACAGTGACTTACAAACTATAACACAATTTCTCCTCCTGTGTCCAACCTTTCATTTGTTTTTAAGGTTTTATGGTAAAGACTTAACTCTTAGGAACTGCTGCCTATAGGCCTGGTGCTTCTTATTTTGGTGACTTGCTGCACATTAAGGACTTTTGTAAATGACTTCATTTACAAAAGTCATTGTAGTAAAAATATCTATTCAGAAAGTACTAAAAAAAAAGCAGAAAAAAATTCTACCTCAAAGAAGCCTGTAGATCAGGGGTGATCAAGTCCAGCCCTCAAGAGCTACCATCCTGCAACTTTCAGACGCTTCCCTGCTCCGACACACCTGAATCAAATCAATGGCTCATTAGCAGGTCTGTTCAGAGGCGGTAATGACCTACAAGTTGTTTGCCAACCGCCATAAAACAAAGAAGAAGAAGAAGAAGAGGTCTGTTCAGAGCTGATCCTGGTCTGTTGGAGTAAAGATGCATCTAAATGTTGCAGGACGGAAGCTCTTGAAGACTGGACTTGAGCACCCTGGCTGTAGATCACAGGTGTCAAACTCCAGTCTTCAAGGGCCGCTGTCCTGCAGTTTAGATGTGCCACAGGTACAAAACACTGGAATGAAATGGCTTAATTACCTCTTCCTCCTGTAGTTAAGTTCTCCAGAGCCTTGCTAATGACCTAATTATTCTATGCAGGTGGTGCAGCAGAGGCACATCTAAAATTTGCAGGACACTTGAGGACTGGAGTTTGACACCCCTGATGTAAATCTACCGATTGAGACTTTGAATTGAAGTTCAAGGTCAGTGCTGGTTTGAGAGTTTTGAACAGTTTTGTGCATCACTACTAACAAGCAGACAAAAACATTAGGACCAATAAGAACTGCAAATCAGGAGGAGAATGCAAGAAAGAGATGAAGAGGGAAGGAGATGACCAACTTGAGAAAGAGGAAGTAGGTAACAGACAAAATGAAGAAAGAGCCAGGAAGAGGAAGTGTGAACCAACTGGCAAGAACAAGAAGAAAAATACTTTGAGTCTTCCTGAAGTCACTGAAGACATACACCACAGTGCTTTAATAATAGTAATAAATACAACCTACTTTGTTCTGAAAAAGTCAAAGTGACTAACAACCTTAACTTTTACATTTGCAAACCAATTTCATTTTACTTTTTAATAATTCCCTCGCAGTTTTTGGACTGTGTTTGTAATGTGACTCTGCCACAGGAAGGAGCCGGAGAAACACGGATTTCTGAGGATAAAGGGACATGGCTGCTGACATTTGATAACCAGGAGTTCCTCCTGCACAGACCCACCAATCTGAAAGAGATGTACTACCAACTCACTCTGTCAGGTCTTCCTCTGTTCTTTAACCCAAAATTCAGCTCCTTGTTCACCCAAACATGCTTAGTATTACTTTATTAATGATCTTAGATTAGATCAGCTGTAAAATCTGATTTATTTGCTCAGATTAAACATATTTTAACACAACAGCACATTCGTTTCTGCTTTCTGTCTCTTCCTGTTGAGAAAAAAACAATTAAAGGCTTTAGCCTTATATGGTTATAAATAGGCTTAAAACAAGAATCCTACAAATTCCTAGAGATGAGGTATTCCACGTGTTTTGTCAGTTTGGGCCTTAACATGCTTTAAAGGACATTGAAGTTCCCCTAATTAGCCACAAACACAAAAATAGCATGGTTTGTGACTGAAGTTTAGTTTTCTCTAAGAAAATGCACTAATTCACAGACCAGGTCAACTTTCTGACCTGTAATCTGTTGCAACCAGGAAACGTTGTAGTTCTAAAAGTTTCTCCTAGTAGAAAAAGAACATGTCCAATAACTTCTTTAGGAAACGTTGTACATATTTAGACGATGCAGGAAGGTGATAATAAATGTGGCATATATATGGATAAATATTGTAAATGGAGAGAATACAACTACAGTGGATCCCTGGTTAACAAATGATTAAGACCTGCAAATACTTGAGACCCCCATTAAAAGGGTTCAGAACTGCCTAATTTAACAGGTAAAACACCAAACATAACTAAATATCTATTAATGTGCACAGTGGAAAAGGTCTACTATACTATAAAAACTCTATGGTCTTCCTTATCTCTGCTGTTTGTGGCCAATCAGCATCAAGGAAAATAAGAGGTGCTTAACAAGTAGAAGCCAATAGTGTGCTAAGTAGCAGTCTGCCAAGGTATCTGAGTTTTCCAAGTTTCATTTTGAATATTTTAGATATGTTGCATGAAAAAAATCTGCAAGTACAAAATTTTTCACTAATACTGAACTACAAATAGATGAGGGGACTATAAATATGTAACATTGCATTTGTACAGTTCAACTTTCATCATTTCTATTTGAAAATGCAAACAGAAACCTCACAGCATCTGCAGTGCTTGACTCACCAACCTCCACCTAAAGATTCAATATGGCTGCCGCAGGAATAATGTGTAGTGATGGTTGCAGGAAAAACTGTGTATGAACTTAAATAAAACACATATACAGTACTGCACAACATCTACCAGTGAACATGCTGTTACAAAGTTCAATAGCAGCTCATAAATTGGTACAAAAATGTGCATGTCCCACTGACTTTCCCAACTTCCAACTGGAACACATTTACGGTTGGGGTGACGTCATTCCCAGATCAGAGGTAAACACAACGCATCATAAGTCTTGTTATGAGTTATGAGTGTCTATTGCACTTCTGAAAACTTTGCATAGAAACCTTTGTTCTGCTCATTGCTTAAGGAAGTGTGAAAACAACATCTATCAGCAGGGGGCGACTTTAAGATATTTCAATGTTATTAGTTCTCAATTCTTCTCAAGAAGACAGATTAATGAAAACTATGTTAAATACAATGCTTTAAGCACATATTAGACAAGAGTAGACTAGTAAGTAAAATTATGTGTGAGATATTAACATTTTTATCATAATTTTTAATTAAAAATCAATAAAGATAAACAAACTGATGTACAGTGGTTTTAGTATGTAGTTCTAAAAAGGTTAGATGTGCTTCTACTGCATTTTCAGTGTAATTTTGGTTCATCATCAGCCCTAAAAAAAAGAAGTGGCCATTAAAATTCTTTCTACATTAACGCTGGCCAACTGCAGTCAACAAGAGTCAGGGTCGAGAATGTTTTAGATGTTACCCTGGCTCAGCAAAACTGAATCAAATGAAGGATTTATTACCAGGCCGCAGCAGAAGTCAATGAAAAGCTGAAGAGCTAATTTAGCCATTAATCCAACTGTGGAGCAGGGACATCTAAAACGGCTCTTAAAGGTTGGAGAAGGACGCACGTAGTCTAAACGGTCAGTCCAAATCCTACAGTACGTAATTCTGCTTTCATAGCGCCTTACATTTTTACTGCGTTCCCAAAGGTGAAGTGTAGCTCCACACCATGAAGGGCACCACCATGTTTTACTCTATACTACAGTTACTGTTAGACTCTCCTATCCTCTGTTAAAAAATGTTGTGATCACTTAATATTTGCTCGAACAGGTATGAAATGGAAATGCATAGGTAGAAAATACATATGCAAATTAGCAAGGGGCAAATTGACTCATTGACGGATTAGAAAGAAACTACATCACAGCCAGTTTTAAAGTCTAACCAAGTCTAGACTGGTGGTAGGACCCACTGTGTTGTGAAAAAGTCACTCCCTGGATATGATGGTATGCCAGACATTATGGGATAAAAAAACTTACATTTTGTCTTGTCAGTCCACAGAATATTTCCTCAAAAGTCTTGCAGATCATTTATATAGGATTTTTAAATCTACAGTACACCTTTGTGTTCTTTTTGAGCCGCCTTACATCTGTCTCGTGGATGCCATTTTTGTAAAGTCTTTTCTTAGCTCTGAATCATGAACACAAACCTAAAGGAGTGAAGGCTGTAGGGTTTTGGATGTTGCTCTGGGTTACTTTAGCACCTCCTGGGTGAGTCGGCGCACTTTTGGAGTAATTTAAGTTGGCCGGTCATTCCTGGGAACATTCACCACCAATCAGTGTTTTCTGACCTTTATGATCCTTTCGAAACCAATGGATAAACAACTTTGTTTCTCATCCGTTCTTCAATATTTTTAGATTGAGGCATAATGTGTTGCTTTAAGAGACCTTTAATGTCGTCAGAAAGGTATTAATTGTAGTGCTTTCTTGAATCTACAGGTCTGGCAGTAACCAAACGTCAGTGTGGCTAGTGAAATTGAACTAAGCCTGACATAAATTTGGTTAAAGTTACTGTTTGGTCCACTTTAATCCAAACCTAGTTTGTCTATTCAGAAAGTCTGGCTCCTTTAGGGAGCTGTGAATGCGCAACTGAATTCTGATATGGACCAAAAAAAGCAAACTCTGGTCGGCCTACAAACCTACAGTACAGACCAAAAGTTTGGACACACTTTCTCATTGGATTCAATGAGAAAGTGTGTCCAAACTTTTGGTCTGTACTGTAGGTCTCGGTTCAGTTGAAGTGAATTCTGATTCGAATGCATATGTGAACGCCAGCCAGACTGGAGATAGCACCAAAAGCAGGAAGAGGACCACAGCGTATGGCATTCTGGGTAAATACAACCAAAATCAATGTGCAAGTAGTGCTAGCGGAAGAAATAGCTTGTGGTCTTTTACCAAAGACAAAAGAGAAATCTGACAAACACCACTTTGTTTTTATTTACACTTCCTGCAGAAGGGAGCTGTGCCGAGTGTGTTCTTCAGTGGTTGTTGGTGCAGCCTGTGGTGGTGCAGCGCCACCACCACAGGTTGGGGGCAGGTTCTTTAAAGGGTTTTGTTCACTTGACACAGTGTAGTGTGAAAGTGAACCACACCAACTGAAAATGTAACAAATGTTGCAATTTGAAAACACCCTCAAATGTTTTCACATAGCGCCAGATCTCCTCTTACATCATCATATGAAAACCTATTTACTAAGAATATATTTGTCTAATGACACATTTTGTTTGATGATCTGAAACATTGCAGAGAAAGTAAACAGAAAAAAACGGATGCACATTCTTTTTCAGGAAGATGTTATGGAGACAAAAAGGTGGCAGCCACACGTGTACACACTGTCCTTTTATGAGCCAGTCACCTACAACACATACTAGTGTCTCCTGAGGACAGGAAAAAAAGCTCACTTTATGGTGCAACTATTAACTCATCCGATCGACGTTTCTCTTTTTTGATACTTATCGTCTTACTGTTACACGCAAAACCTTTTGAAAGTTCATTAAAATGAATGAAAACTGGTGCACAAATATAGTTAGAGTGCATGACAGTAACTTTAAAGCAGAGAAGTTGATCTATAGTTTTCTAATGTTTCTCAGAAACTAATCGACAAGACGTGACAAGTGATAGAATGTCATAAAACTGATGGAGAACCAAAGTGCCATCGGTGCTTTTTCCTAATGAGCTGCTCGTGTTACATGATACAGAAATAAAAGCCGTCAAAGAAGAGGTGCGAGACTGGACGGCCCCGCAGGAGTCCTGGAGTCAAGTGTCATTAAGAAAAGCGTTTAAATTAGGCGGAAAAGGCCGAAGAGAGAGACTTCTGTCGCCTCTTTCACTTCATCTTTACCTCCACAGACTAACTACTGCAGAAAGCGAGGAGGTGAGAGAGGGAGGAAAGGACGTAGCGGGTTGGGGGAATGAGGGAAGGAATCAAGGAGACCGACCTTTCCCTTTCCACCGCGCAGCGACGAGCGAGGAGAAGCCCCGCCGCGGAGCCCTCAGAGCGGCCAGGTTAAACTGGAACCAGCGCCCCCTTCCACTCTTCCACTCCTCCACTCCTCCACCCCACTTCCCGTGTTCCAGCCCGTTCCACGAGCCGAGCAGATACTCACAATCTTGGCATTAATCAGGTCCGGAGGGCGGTATCCGCTGCGCTTTCGGAGACACATCCGCGTGAGGTTTTTATTTTTTTCTTCCTCAGCCGCCCCGTACCACCAGGTTTGGTGCGGTTATTTTATTATTTAATTAATTTTATTTATTTATTTATTTTTTTCAAATAGCCTGACTCAGTCGCTGAATCGGAAGAAGAAGGAGACCTCCTCCTCCTCCTCCCCCTTCTGCTGCTCTCCTCCTGCTCGGGTTTTTCCCAGAGAGAGAGAGAGAGTGCGATAGAGAGACACCCGCGGAGAGTGCGCGTGCGAGAGAGGGAGCGAGATCACCGCCCCGGTGGACACGGGCGGCAGAGCGCATGCGCCGAGCCATACGTCCTTCCAAGCAGGGGACCCGGGGTTTTCTTTAGTAAAGCTACTTTAAGCGTGTTTTCTAGATACGTATTTCCCTCATAAGCACTGTAGACATCATTTATATTTTCCAAAACTTATCTAAGAAAAGTTTCAATAACTAAATATTTGTTTCACAAAAGCATATTTACTTGCAAAACACATAAATGTGCTTTATTTTTTTATTACAAATGCTTGTATACGTACCAAAAATATAAGATAGTAATAGGATTTCGTCTTAGCTTTCTACTTATTGTTTTTTTAAAGTTATGTTTTCAGTGCATTGTGCTGTGGGAGGTAACACCAAATATGTGTAGAAAAATGGCCTATTCTTTTTTTTTATTATTCTTAAGGCATATCTTTATATTCAAAACATAATGCAGCTTGAGAAGCTGAAATATCATGGCACAATGCTGCTTGACATGGTATAGGCTGGCATTTAAAAGGCAGCCAATCAAGGAGCACCATCCATGTCATGGTATGAACGAATGCAACCATGACAGAGCCACTACCGTGTTTTGCAATTGGCTGCAGAGACTTGCTGTTAGAACTCTCCTTGTTGTTGCAGCGGTTTCCACAGTTGAGTCTGAAACACAGTCTGACATCAGGTCAGATTAGAAAGTGAATGCTGTAATAATCTTTATTTAAACTGATGTTTTCAAGAGGCAGATGGTAAGATAGCAGCAATGTTTACAAGTATCAGCATTTACATTCACACAGTGACATTAATTAATTTTGAAAGCATCAGAGCATGAACACTAATAGCATGTGCGGTTGCACCTTAATTTATTTGGCTTATTTGGTGTGAGAAGCTATTCTCAGATCCTCTGTTGGGTTTTGTCTAGATTTTTCTTGTCACTTTCTTTATGAAATGACATTTGAATTGCTTTTATATCGCATTTTAATTGTGACAAAATGTCGTTTCACAGACATTTTTACAAATATACTGCACCCTTTGCACATTTTATATATGTTGGTCTTGACAAATAATTGCATATTAGTGCAGAACAATGTAAAGTATTATAAAATCTATCAATTCGGCATGTCCTGTTGTTTCTAGATGCTAGAAATGCAAAATTTTCAACAGGCTTTGTGTGAAGTGCCTAAAATATGATTTAATTTAACTTTAGAAAGTCTTTTATGCCCCAATGATACCTAAGCTGTCATATGGGGATAAACATATTCCTTTGACAGATATTAAGAAGAAACATGTGGAATGTACAAATACTTGTAATATTTTTTTACATTAAAATACTACTGACACTAATAAAATATTGTGCTAATGAGACCATGTTACTCTGTAATTTAATCTCTTCATACTTTCACATATTACTTTGGAAGACAGTGCTGTTATATCAGTTGCACACTAGAACCAGTATGACCTTTTCCGTCCGTCCGTCCTTCTGTCTGTTGTGTCGCAGCTTCATGGAGTTGATTTTGTCCTTTCTGTCCCGCCTCCTGCTCTCAGTGAGATTATTCAGAGACTTCATCTGAGGCCAGTCTAATCCTCATATACATTCCTGGATTTGCAACATTACAATGATCTTTACATCTACAACAAGCACAACAATGATCATTTCCAAAAGAGCATTGGCTGCAGGAAGATATTTTGACATGTTACTGTAACACCTAATGATATAAAAGGAGTAATGGAAGCATGAAGTATTGCTTCCTTCTGACTCTGAATCTGCAGCAGAAAATTTACGTCTCTCTCTTGATGCAGCTGGAATCTCTGGAAGAGAAAGATGCTGTTTATGTCTTACAAATCTTTGCTTAGTGTTTATACTAAATGTGAAATAAAATTACATTTATAAACACCTCTTTAGTGTTACAGATTAAGAATTGCATTTTTTTTCTTTAGTTTTTAGACTGAAAAATGATGTGCAGGGATACATTGAAACAGTAGGGGGCACCACATACCACGGAGAGAAATAAAGAGGAAGACAAGAGCAAACAGTCACACAGATTAAAGCATATTTTAAAACAGAACAAGGACAAATTTGATCAGTTTTTTTGTCTTAACAGCTGATATTACTTACCATAAGTTAGGTTAGGTTATGATTTATGTTCACAAAGTCTCACCTTATAAATTATAAAATCTTTTCATGTTAGTTAGCAGTCAGATTCAAGTCAGTTTCTTTATGTGAAAGTGTAGATAACTTTGTTTGCTAAAATCTTGCACATGCATAATGTTTTTAATGAATCACATTTCTGAGAAGTTTCTGAGGTCCTTGAATCTGCCTGCAGAGGTTTTGGTCAGAAAGAAACAAAACTTTGTCACGTAGGAAGCATTTGGCTGTAATAACTTGCAGTTGTTTTTCTAATGCAGCCTGACTCTGACTGTTCAGGCTGGCCTTTTTTATTTCAGCCACAGACTCTTATCAGATTGACCTTTGATCCGTGATATAAGTCTGAGTCACATCTAGTGGCACAAATTTCCTCTGACACAGGTGTGCTCTCAGCTATCAAGTACATTGTTGTTCCTAAAAATGGCCTTTACTTTACATATGGATAGTTTAGAAAGATTACCCAGAATATCTCAAGTGCAACAACAAAAAAGTATGGGGTTCTCTAGTGGACAGAAAATAATAAAAGGTAACGTTATAATTTAGCAACTGTGCCAAAATTGTGAAGACTTCACACTTTTTCTGCGAAATTCTTTTTATTTTCTGTTTTAACGCCTTACTGGACTGAAGCTACTACTTGTCGAATGCCCTGTGTTTTTCTCTGAGGCACCACTGGGGGGCACTAAAGCTGCATGTTGACACACTGCACTGATGGTGTGCAAATTGTCCATATTTGAAGGAGATATTGACCAACAGATGCAATCAGGATTCTTTTGCATCATCTACATCCAAGTTCTGATTTCTCGTCAAAAGGCAGCACATCTATGCCCATGCTGTTTGCTTTTTCTAATTTGCTCCCTCTGTTGCATTAAGAAAGTCTCATTGGATCAGTGCTGTTTTGTCTAAAGATCACTGTGATTCAGTTTCCCTCTGTTGGAATTGCCACCTAACTGCAGCCCGGACAGGCAGAGTAGATGCGGTGGGGGAGTCAGGACTCAAAACTGGATGAAACCGGTTGATCTTCACAGCTGTGCTTAATTCCTCTCTTACGCACAAATGAACCGATTCATCAAGAGCAGCAAGAAAACTGTTTTGGTGAAAACATTTGCAGATTTGTGCAAGATTAGAAATAAAAGCACCAAGCGGGCTGGATTAAATTTTTCATGCAGAAGAAAGATGCATATTTGATGAAAACAAACCCAAATGAAAGCGTCTCTGTATCATCAGATGTTTGAGAAGATTTGTTGAAATGAAAAGTCCTGTCATGTGACTGCTGGTTTGTAACTTTCACACTGCCGGATTCAGTTTCTTATGTTTTTTGAAGTCACCCTCGCTTGTTAATGAGCACAACATGTGTCGATACGTCAGTAATAAAATATAAATTCAGAGGTTGAAATTGGCATTTGGTTAAGGCGTCTCTTCTCTTCTCTTGCCTTTCACCACAGGCATGAGGATGTTGTCAGGTCGAGGAGGAAGTGAAACCTCTGCCCATATTTTCAAAAGAGGAAGCACAAACACACACCCACGCATGACTAAGAATTATACCACCACATGCACTGATTGCAATCAACACCAAAAAGCACAAACTTGCATATCACTATCTGTCTCTGCTGCTCATATTTTCTTGACCTCATATTCCTTTTGACTTTCCTACAAATATCAATACAAGTAGGTATTTTATTTACATTTCGTGTGACAGACAAGCTAGCATATAACTGTGAAATGGAAGGAAAAGGATAAATGGTTTTCAAAAATCTTTTATTTTAACAGTAAAACTTGAGCCATACATTCCCATTCAGTAGAAACACCTTAATGTTTAGACAGATTGGTTGCAGAGTTTCTGTGAATGACTTTTTTCTAGTCTGAAAACTGATTCCCACTTTGATTTAGGTCTGAACTGCTGGGCCATTCAGAGACAGAGGTGGAAATGAAGTAATCAGAGGAAACGTGATACAGCTGAGCAGGTAGAAAGCAGAGAGAAATGATTAACACAGAAGAAGCTGAACTAAGATTTTAAAAAAAAAATACAAATCAAGGAGAAAAGACAAACAGATCCAACAGAGCCAAATCCCAAAGCACAAAGTACAGAAAACAAGAATAACCTGAGAAACTGAGTACAAAGGAATGAAATGTATGGCAACACCATTCTAGCAATAATCCATGACAAATGGCTAGACCTAATGAACATAAACAAATAAGGAAATACATAAAACGCCAACAGAAAAAAAACCCAAAACAGATTTACCTTTGATCTGTAATTTGTCAAAATTGTGAGCCATTGTTTAAGGGGGAGCCTGGAGTGATTCATCACTGAGAAAAACCCAATTCTGGAGTCACTGGTAGAGAAAACATCATAGCAGCAAAGCGTCACCTGCAGCCGTCATGGAAAACAGCAAATATCTCAGTATTTAGCTACGATTTTAGACTGAAAAATGTCTATAAAATAAAGATTGGGTCCTTATGAACATTGTTTTTACTTTCCTACCCTCTGTACTTTTTCTGTGTCGTCTTCAATCTCCCTCTTCAAACAAAATTATGTACACTCTGAAAACTTTTACGCATTTTCTGACATTGCAACCACAAAGGTCCAAATAAAACACTTTTATTATCATTTTATGGGAAAAAACCAACAGAACATAATGTAAGTTACAAATAAAAATCACTTTTCTCTTTACTCGTTTGACTGTTTCAATTGCTTTTTCAAATCAATCATGATCAATCAAACTAGGCCTTTTTGATAAAAATCCCACATGTAAAGCCAAAGTGAAAATTGATTTCTGCAAATAATGACAAATAAAAATATGTAACCTAATAATACTATTATATTTCCCTCTACAGGGACATGGATCTGGTCAAAGCTGATGAGAAAATGGAGATGGGAGAAAACCAGTTAGATGTATCAAAAGACTTCAGAGTGGGGCAGAAATGAACGTTTTTAAAGTCAACCAGATCTACAGAAAACAGTTTGGATCAAAGTGCATCCAGTGCAAATCTAATGCAGTTGAGCATCTGTGTTAAAACCACAAAGATTGATGTTCAGAGATGCTCTATGTCTATTTTTAATGAGCCTGGGAGATTTTGATCGAGAAAGAACCTGCAGCTGTAGCTTCAGTGAAGGATGTTTCTACAAAGTATTGACAGGAAGAGGCTGATTACATTTTTTTATTATAAAAAAAAAATATCAGAAAACACTGAATCATTTCCTTCCACATCAAAGTTCTGCACTACTTTTCTGATGGTCAAAAACAAAACATACTAATGAGAAAAGTGAACATGTGAAAAAAATGTGAAATAAATATTATCCTCCTTTGGAAAAACAGATTTTTCCTCTTATCTGGAATAGCTTCAGATGCATCACAGAATCTTTTTAATGAGACTCCTTGTTGTGTCAAATCCCCTGACGGAGGATTGTAAAA